>NC_081408.1:732280785-732584893 GCF_030272615.1 Cryptomeria japonica | reverse complement strand
ATATGTTTGATTGCTCATATTGATGAGAGTTGGCTATGGCATAAGAGGTTGTGTCATGTTAATTTTGATTATATTGTTAAGATCAGTTCAACTAAGGCAGTTAGAGATGTACCTAAGATTATGAAGCCTCATAATCTGGTATGTAAAGAATGTCAATTAGGTAAGCAAGTCAAAAGTTCTTTTAAAAGCATACATGATAAATCTAATGATGTACTTGATTTGATTCACACTGACTTATGTGGTCTAGCAAGGACTAGAAGCTTTCAAGATGATAGGTATTTCATGATGATTATTGATGACTATTCTAGAATTATGTGGGTGACTATTCTAAGGGAGAAGTCTGAAGCTTTTGAGAAATTCAAGATCTTTAAAGCGAAGGTTGAAACATAAAATGGATTGAAAATTAAATGTCAAAGATTAGATGGTGTAGGAGCACCTCATCAACAATCTATTCATGACCCTAAGTATGAAGATTAGGATCATTAGGGTGTATTAGTGTTTCTTGTGTTTCATGTATGCAATTAAACCCCACCATGTAAGCCCATGTCACCAATTAGGTTATTTGAGAAGCCAATTGGGAAATGTGGTAAAAAGGGGTAGTAGATGGTTTAGATTTTTGTTTGATAGGTTTTTAAGACATTTTTATGAGTTTTTGGTTGATCCATGTAGGTGGATTCTAACCTTAGGGAGTATGACAACTTTTTGTGCAAAATTACAAAAATGCAACTTTTGTAAAATGCAACTTTTGAGTGCAAAACTGCAAATTTTTGAAAATCGATTAGGCGAAGCCTTTCAATAGCTCCAACTTACTCCAAATTTGGTGGGAAACCATTGGAGAGTTGTATAAGACTTGTGGACATGATTCCCAAGGTTGTTTCTATTGTAATTAGAGTTTGTGAAGCAATAATACATAAAACACTTTAGTTTTCCCATAAATTCTGAGTTTGCAGGAGTTGCACGTGCATGTATGGATTGATTTGAATCCCACCATCCATGGATTAGATAGGGGTATGAAATAGATTTCTTTTGGGGGTTTTCTGAGGTCATAACTATTTTGGAGTAGAGAGACCCCTCCATTCTTTTGACTGTAACCCAGAAAGTTAGGGTTTGGAGAGGGTTTTGAACAAAAATGGTTTTATCTTGCATTCTAGTCCATTAGAAGACTCTTCCTTTGGAGGGATGTAGGATAAGCCTGTGTAAATTTTTTTTTTCATTTCTTGTTGTAGGGGAAAATTTTTTGTGTGGAGAAAGGAGCAAGATTAGGTAGGTATCTCTATGTGACTTCCTAGGACATAATTTAGGACAATCATCATAAGTTGTCATAGCAATGGATTCCAGGCATGCAACCTTGGAATTAGAGGTTTCTCACTACCCCCCACATGCCCATAAAATTTATTTTTCATTTCGTGTACTAGTAAAGGTAGTTGCTTTGGAAAATAGGGCTAATTGCCCCTATTAGGTCTCTTAGCCTCTGAAGGGAACAGATCTTCTAATTGTAGATCTGGCCAAACCATTTTGGGGATCAGTACAAATTCCAAAAGGGTGTCTAAAATGATAATTGTTTTGTATGAATGTGTGGAAAAGTTTTGGGTTAAGGTCCATTCTATCGCCAAATAGGGCTACAAGCCTAAGGGGTAGATTTCCAAAGAAGGTACAAGGAATTGGTGCCCAAAACCAAAACTAGTGTTTGGAATATCTATTAGAAATCATAAATGGATCATTTCCAAAATACCTAAGAGTAGGATTTAACGGTAAGGATTGTCTGAGAAAGTAAGGCCTTTTACTCATCTTGAGTAGGCCCAAGCCTAGTGAATGTGTGTGTAGTTTCATCCAAGGTGTGGAGTCATTCCTTGTAGGATCCTTATCATAATTTGAGGGGTCATTAGTCTAAACTTGTTTGGGCTTTCCCTTAGGTGTGTGGGTAGGTCTCTGCATCATCAGGTCATGGCGATGAGTTCACTTCTTATAAATTTAACAGTTATTATGAGACAAATGGAATCAAGAGACAATTATTTGCACCTGGGACTCCTCAACAAAATGGAGTAGTTGAAAGACAGAACATAACTTATTTATATGCAGCTATATCTATGATGATGGAAATTGCCTCATATCTACTGGAGAGAAGCAGCGAGTACAACAGTCTACACACTGAACAAAGTTCCCATCAAAGGTGGAACCAGTAAGACCCCTTATGAACTATGGTTTGAACATACTACTATTAAGTATTTCAAAATTGTTGAAAGTAAATGTTATATCAAAATAGATGATTCAATTGGAAAGTTTAATCCTAGATGTAATGAAGGGATATTTCTTGGTTATTCAATTCAGAGAAAAGCATATAGATGTTATAACAAAAGACTACAGAAAATTGTGGAAAGTGATAATGTGAAAGTGGATGAATAGTATAGAAATCATTCTATATCAATTGATAGGGAACCAGTAGTGGAAATGATCATAACTAAACCATCAATTCCTCAACCAATAGAGGAAACTAAAACAATTACACCAACACATTCTAAACATTCAACTGTGACTGATGATCAAAGTGGTGAACCTGAAGTTCAAAAGACTCCAAGGTATGTAAGATTAAATCATTCTAAAGATTAAATTATTGGAGATAGGAACAAGGGAGTAATGACAAGATGAAAACTGGCAAATGAAGAGGTATGTCTTATTTATCAAGTTGAACCGGAAACTATTATTGAAGCTTGTAAGGATAAACATTGGTTAAAGGCTATGGAAGATGAATTAGATCAAATAGAGAAGAATGAAACATGGTCTTTAGTTTCTCGACCTAAAAATAAGAATATTATTGCAACTAAATGGTTTTTTAGAAATAAACTGAATGAGGATGGTCAATTTATAAGGAACAAGGCTACATTGGTTTGTAAAGGATATTCTCAAATGGAAGGAATTGATTATGGTGAGACATTTGCACCTATAGCTAGAATTGAAGCTGCTAGACTATTTCTGTCCTATGCAACTTATAAGAACTATAAGGTTTATCAAATGGATGTCAAATGTGCATTTTTAAATGGTGAGCTTAAGGAATAAGTTTGCATTGAGAAACCTGATGGATTTTCACTGACAGATGACAAAGACATGGTTTGCAAACTAAAGAAATATTTATATGATTTTGAAACAAGCTCCTAGAGCTTGGTATGCAAGGTTGAATAAATATATTTTGAAGCTTGGTTTTACTAAAGGCAGTACTAATAGTAATCTATATTATAAGATCACTAATAATGATATTCTAATTATTGAAGTTTTTATTGATGATATCATTTTTGGAGGAGAAGATAAATTGTGCATGGAATTCGCTAACAACATGAAAAATGAATTTGAAATGTCCATGATTGGTGAGATGAAATTTTTCTTAGGTTTGCAAATTACTCAAACTGACAAAGGAATTTTTATCTATCAAACTAAGTATTTGAGGGAATTGTTGAAATGGTTTGGTAAGGAGAATTCCAAACCAGTAAGTACTCCTATGGCTACAAGTGAGAAATTATCTATCAAGGATACTTCTTCACTGGTAAATCTGACTAGGTATAAATCTATGATTGGTTGTCTGTTATATCTAACTCAGAGTAGACCTAATATTATGAATGCAGTAAGTATTGTTTCAAGATATCAAAGTAATCCTAAAGAAAATAATGATTGTGCAGTAAAAAGGATATTTTGATATTTCCAAGGAACAACAGAATATGGTTTATGGTATTCCAGAAATGATAATTTCACCTTATGTGCATATACTGACTTAGATTGGGCAGGCGATATTGATGATAGGAAAAGCACTTCTGGTGGAGCTTTCTTTCTTGGAAATAAATTGGTTTCATAGATAAGAAAAAAATAGCCATGCATTTCTTTATCTACTGTAGAAGCTGAGTATGTTGCAACAAGAACTAATTACACTTAAGTTTTGTGGATGAAGAAAATGTTGAAGGATATCAGGGTAAATTGTAGTGAACCGATAGTTATCTACTATGATAACTCTGCATCTATTGACATATCCACGAATCCGGTATTTCACTCTAAGACTAAGCATATTTCAATAAAGTATAACTTTCTGAAGGACACGGTAGAAGCAAAGGAAGTCAAATTGGTGTATGTGAACACTAAGGAACACATTGTAGACATATTCACTAAACCATTGTCTAAAGAATCATTTGAATACTTGAGAGATAGGTTAGGGGTTTCTGCCCCTCCAGTATAGACTTTATTGATGAAGTTTGTCATCAGTCCGACATGTATTATCAGAAACATTATTCATTCGAGGACTGATGAGTGGTGCTAATACTCAGGGGGAGTAGTCAGCTTTGAGATTCAAAGGTTTATATCATTTCTTTGATATTTTTTTTCAGGTTTCTTGCATTGAGGTCAAAGGCGAAGAGATATTGATGTGAAAATAAAATCAAAGTTGTATACATTGGGGAGTGAGATTTGTTCAAAGCCTTATAGAGATATCATTCACTAGGGGAGAGCTATTGATTGTTGGTTGTCTTCCACAGGGGGAGACTTGTTTGGCATCTCTTGGTACTTAGATGTTTTTCACATGTAGTGTTACCATCAATGCCAAAGGGGGAGATTGTTGGTATTATGGGTGAATTAATTATGTGTGGCATTGATGTTTTGTAATTGATGTCAACACTGGCTATTACTGTTTATGGTGAAAATGGATAATAACAATATTAAAAGACTAAATAGATTCAACCACAAAACCCTATGCTAACAATCAACAAAGATCCACCATAACATATGAAGATTACTTAAGACAATGCAAATCAAATGAAATCACAAAGATTATACCATCACATATCCAATAGGGTTTGAATCTCCATTCTTCATATCTCCATTGATCTTGCTTGATATATTTGCTCTCAGATTTTATGTGTGCACAAGAGCTCAACAAAGAACAGAAATATGGTTGCAAGTAGGCTTGATCGCATGTGAAAATTCAAAAGCGTAGTTGGGGAGTCAGGTAATTAGGATGATTGAATAGATTGATTAGAATAGGGTTGATAATGAAGGAAGTATCTCCTTATATAGAAGACACTACAAGAAATGGATGTTAGGCCCAATATGGAAAGCTAATGTACTGAGAGGTGAGGGGTGAATCAGTACTCCAAAACTTTTCTTGAATAATAACCTTACTGTTATGCATAAACAGAATAGTGCAGTAACATAAAATAAAGTTAAAACAAATAGATAACAATTATACATGATTCACTCCATAGCACATATATTTTGGTTACGCAGAAACTCTTGGTTAGAGAGAAAAACTAAGGTGGGGATGGCACCCACAACTTCACTACTACAATAATAAAGAGTGCTCAGTTAGAGCTACATTTTAGCTATTTCTGATAGCATACCCTATTAGGAGTAACAAGATCTATTAGATCTACCTTGCTAAAGGATTTTACAACATTTATTCTGAATGTTGCACCTAGTTAGAGGCTTTACAATTTATAGACTTGATTAGAGTCTTTTACCCTATTAAAGGTTTCTCTTTCAACTTCACAATATTACAATAAAATCATTACAAATATTTGTAGCTTTACATTTGAAATGTTATAGCAAATTCTATGTGCTCAGAATAGATTACCTTTCTTATAGCATACCTCGGTAACCCATATAGTAACTCAGTAAACCCTTCTGTTTACTCTATTCTTCAATTGTTCTCTAAAAACCTTCTCAGTGACCTTTGTGTCTCTGTAACAGTCTTCCTTCATGCATACATACACTTCACTCATGTTGTATAAATAGGTCTCTTAAAGCAGTGATCCAATTCATTGCTTCAATATTACAAACAAGATTCCTCGAATGAATAACTAAACAAAATATTTCATTGGTTAGATTGACCTCGTAATCATACACAATCTTCTAGTGTAATTTCCAATGTAATAACAGTTAGATGTGCCTCGATCTTGTAACATGTTTTCATATGCATGTCCAGGTTCAATGTATCTGGTAACATGTTTCACATGGTGTATGTCAACTCGGTGTGTCATCTTTACTGGTCGGTAGTCTCAAAAAGATACTTGGTAGATAGCTCGGTGTATACTACATTCTATGACTGCTTTCCTCTATAGCCGACTAGACTGTGCATACCGACTGCATGATTTGGTAGTGCTAATCAACTAGAATATATAGTATGACTTTGAATATAAAAACTAATGGCAATTTGACAAGTAGTAACAATGTCCCCTTTTGACATTAGTTGAAATGTTTGACAAAAACTACTTTCAAAGTCATAACTCAAAAATCTATATATTTTGCAAAATGACTATACTTAACAGTAAATACAATAGTCAATGAAATAGTATATTCAGATATACTCCCCTTATCATTATACTATACATAACTCTAATTTTGCATGCTTTGTTCAGTGTTTGTGTGCTCTGCTTACTATCCTTGAATACTCTACATACTCTACTCAGTATACTCCCCCTGTATATAATACTCTGAATACTGTATCAAAACTGTATTACCAGAACTGTATTACTCTCCAAATATGTAGTATTACTCCATATACTATATTACTCCCCCTTTTGACAAACATCAAAAACTTAATTTCCATCCAGGGGTGGGAGCTGATCAAAAATAGATTTATACTTCTTCCAGGCATCGGTGAGAGTGGCTGAGAGTGCATCCTTTACACTTTCCATTAAAGAATTTTGTGCTTGAATATCAGCCAATAGGGATATTAAGCCATCAAGAGTGCTTCCCTCTTGTGTAGTAGATAGGCATGTAGCTCTGTTAATCTATTCTTGAACTAATGAAAGATGAGGAAGGAATAATGTCTGAAGTGTCATTATATCCATCCTGATCTTATGTTCTTCATTTCTTAGTTCTAACTGTTGAGCCATGAACTATTGAAGCTTGGTATAAAAATTCTGAACTGAATTTGGCTCTATGGTCAACTTATTTGAGAGATTGGTGATCTCTTTCTCAGTTGCATCAATTTTATTCTTGATATCTTTAATGAATATGGAAAATGTGCAAAGTTTCTGAAATAAATAAAGAATATGCTTGAGTTGAGGGGACAACTCAGCAATGAATTTGACAAGCTTGACTTTTCCAATAGCTAGAGCTTTTTCTATCTCTTCAATCATTTTTGCAGTAAGATCCTTGTCTTTTAGCTTGCTCAAGTACTCAAATGCATTAACTCTAGATGATTCTATTTGAGTAAGGAGTTCATCCTGTTGAATGTGGATGCCTGCATCGATTGACACTGTAGCTAAAGGTAGCATTTTTGTTAGCAGTGTCTTTACCTTTTGAAGTGCTTTATTCTTCTTTTGAATGGCCATCTCTTTTTCTTGTTTGGCCTTTGCTTTGCATAGTTCACCGAAATCAATAAGTGCTTACCCCTTTAATTTTGAGATATCCACATTGGGCAACACTATCGATTTAGTCAAATCAGCTTTAAAACTATGTTTTTTCACCTTCTTCTCTTTACCTTTGGTCAGTTGGACCAAGACAATAGCTTGTGAGGCTTGCTGACCCTCGGTAGGTTGCTCGATAGAGGCAACACTTTGGTTGGTTCTGGTAGCTACTATGGTGTCTTTCTATGTTTTAGTACTAGGTGTCTCTGCTGCTACATTTTCAGTGCTTGAGGGTGCTTGAGAGGTCTTGTGTTGAGTTGTACCTTTTGCTGCTTTAGACTAGTGACCTTTTGTGCCTTGAGCTATATCCTTAGGAGCTTCGGTAGAGACAAGTGGCTTGACCAGTGGATAAGGCTGAATTTGTTCTAAAATAGATTCACTAGATACAAGTTTTGCATAGGTAGTACCTTCTATCATTTCCTTCTCTGGTGCTTCTGCATCCATGACATCTTCATCAATTTGAATAGTGTCAACCAGGTCTGGCTCAGTAGCATCAGGACCTTGCTCGGTGACATCAGGATCATGCTTGGTGACATCAACAATTTCCACTTTAGATTGTTCACCGACATCTTTTATTTTGAAGATTTCCTGCCATTTTGCTTTTGTCTCATTTTCTACATCAATATATAGCCCATTCATCAATTTTAAGGTTCTTTGTTTGACAAGAAAATTAGAATTGTAGGTTGTCAAATGCTTCTTTATTTCTGCTACAGACATATCTGGAAATAGATGGACTAGACTTCTTTCTCTGATTTGTTTCTCTGAGTCCATTGCATATTTCCACCTATTATCAATATGCAAGTAAAGTTCATTTGGAAGTGACTTTACTAGTTCCAATGGAGCTAGCCAAAACTTTATAAGTGTATAGATGACAGCTTCTTCAATTTGTCACTTCTCATCATTATTTCTTATTTCATACTTGACATATCTAAAGGAACCAAATCCACCATATTCTTTTAGATTTGCACAAAAGTTTTCAACACTATGTATATTTACCTTCTTGCTTTTGACAATTTGGAATTTGTTGGCATCCTCAGATTCTATATCACTAGACTCTTTTGCTAGAGTGAGTCTCCAAGCAGATTTCTTGTAGGTCTTAGTTACCTTGGGAGTAGTAACACTCTTTTATTTCTTACTCGGTGATGCAGCTGATGCTCTTGTATTAGGATTCTTTGTTGGAGGAGTCGGTAGGGCCTTTGAAATGTCCTATTTCTTTCTTTTTAATACTTTACCCTTAGGCAGTTCGATGCTCAATGTTATTGCTGCCTTTTGATCTTCTAATTCTTCTTTGGTGATGGCAAGAGTACCTTTGATAGGTGTGGAGGAAGATTCTTCTCTGAATTTCTCAAATAATGCCTTAATCATCTTTGTAGCCTTTCTTGTAGCTTTAGATACTACAATGCTCATTTTTACCTTTTCCTTAACTTCTTCATAAGTTCCATATCTCAATTCTGTAGCATGCCTTGGCAATGTAAGAAATGCATCAATTTGTTGTTGTGTGATATCATAGTCAATCTCATAACCCATTGGTGGCAAAGATTGAGTCCTTGGTTCTACACCATTCACATAATGGTAATCGGTGTCTACCTCAAAGCATATATCATCCTTATATTTCTCTACCAGTTGTGGTGGAATCCTTTACCTATTGTGCATCTTCTCTTGAAATTTGTTGAAGTAGTCATCCATGATATCATTGAAATTATCTCCCAATTTCTTAATAAAGTCATTAATTTGATGGGTGATTGGTCGGTGTAGCTCCCAAACTACTTTACTGAATGATGGAAAGAATTTCTCAAAGTAGAAAAACATGCATACAAGAAGTGAACCAAACTTCAGTGTATTTGCTAAGTTGTTCTTATTCGGATTCCTTATTGTGTTCAAGTTCTCAAACAAGTTTTTCAATAACACTTCACATAAATCAACTTTCATTCCCATTTTCACAATTTTATAAGTTAAGTCAACTGCTGCACAGGGTACACTATTTTCCCTTTCTGATTGGAAGAAATAGTAACCAATTACTCTAATTGCAAACTTAAGTTCTGCATCAGTGACATTATTTAGTTTCAGTCCTCGGTAATCAGATTATACTCCAGTTAAACTAATTAACTCCTTCTATGATATCATCTTCTGTGCTCGTGCATGATCATAGATAGGATAATTGGTGATCACATGAATGATTTCCTTGGTGATTTTGAATGGTTCCTCCTCTAGCCACATGAAATTATCATGAACCTTGCTCAAAACAAACTTAACCCACTGGGGTTTGAACACATGAGGATAGGTTAGGGTTTCACTTAATCCCTTGATTTTGATATGCTCGTACTTGCTATCTAGTTTGCCATCGGTACATAGCTCATCATATGTGTAACTTATCTCAACATGACCAAGTTCTTCAACATGGCATTTGGTGAAGAATATAACATCTTCAACTAACAAGACTCAATCTGGGATGAGTGAAAAGGCAGTTTTGTCATTCGATTCAGAGGCGACTTTGGGAGTCAAAGAATATTTTAGTGTGGGCTTCTCTACATTCTTGAAAACTATGGGATCTTGGATCTTGGGTGCCATTTGTAAATTTCAGGTAAAACTAGCAAACTATCCTTATGGTTTGATGATTTACAAATGGCAAATGCTTCACACTCAGTAGATAATAGCAATTTGACAAGATCGGTAAACTAGCTTAACAATGTGATGAGATTTGATGTAAATACCTTGGATTCTCTTTGAATGATGTTTGATCGCCTTGATTCGCTTTGCTCTACTCTCTTGAAAACTTGCTGAATGAAAATGACCGTAAAAATACTTTATGTACACAAAATACCTTATCAGGCTCCATGCGGGTTAGGTCAAAAACATTAAATGCACTTGGTTCACCTTTAACCGATTTACTCCTTTTTTTTTTGTTTTAACTGAGTAACCAAATTTTCTTCATTTATCAACTTGACAGGCTTCTTGTATTCACCAACTTCACAGGTTTCTTGTGAAGTACTTTTGATAGAATTTCAAACTTCCTAATGCATCTTAACTCTGCAGATTTTGAATTTAGTACATAATAGAATAGGAACTGTAATGATTTTAACCTTCAGAGAATGCAGTCCCTTCATACCTTTTCTGATTAGTTTGGAATAGGTGAACCTAACTCTGTAGGTAAGGTGCTTTCTTCATTTGACAAATTTCCTTCTTTTTCCAAATCATCTTAAATTTTTCTTTTATTTCTTCAGTGTCTCCTCTAGGTTGATCTCTGCAATCTCTAGCTAAATGTCCAGCTTTGTGACGATGAAAACATGCCATACCAGGATTTCTCCATGATCTTCAGTTTTTGATTCCAAACCTTATAAAATAGTTGGCACTTATATGTCCATATCTTCCACAACATTCACACCATATCCTTGTATTGTAATCCCATGGTACTACTGCATATTGTTGGTAAGGATCTGTGTGAGTTCGCTAACCTCTAGCATTTGCTTGGTGTGCAGACCTCATGTGGTTATTTTGCTTAAGCCAACACTTCTCGGTACTATGTCCATATCTATTGCAGTTTTTACAAAACCCTTTGAAGTTTGCCTTCTGATAATTGTTAACATACTTTGTCCTACATTGATTAGATGTGTGACCATATTTATTGCAATTGTAACAATAATCATTGGACTTAGTGATATTTGGTTGCTTACCTTTTCTGATTTGGCATATGTTGGCAGTATGACCTTTATTTCCATAGTAGTAGCAAATAGGCTTCTTTCTTTTGATGTTGTTCCTATTTCTAGCTTGCTTTGATGATTCTCCTCTCTCAGTAGTATGAATTATTTTCTCAGTAGATTCTTTTCCTTTGTAACCGATTCCTACATCTCTATTGGGTCTTCTTGTATTCAGTTGCTCATCCAACATCTTTGATGCTTCATAACTTTTCTTCAATATTTCTTTGGATTTCTTCTCTGTTTCAAGTTCATCAGTCAACCTTGATACTTCAGATTTCAATGCTTGGTTTTCATCATTCTTTAGAATTGCTTCATGATGTGCATAACCTAGGTGATCTATCATATTTTGTTGAATCTCAGTTAACCTTGTGATTTCATCATTCTTATCAGATACTAAGACTTCAAGTTGCTATTTCTCTCTTTGTAGATCTCTTGCTTTATCCTCTGCTATCCTTAATGCATCTAGATTTTTAGTCATCTGTGTACTGAGATGTTCATGTTCTCTTTTCATTGCTTTTAGTTGATCAACCAATGCTTTGTTCTTTTCTTTCAATACTCCAATCATTTCTTCAGTTTCTACAGATATACTATTCTCAGATTATGTCTCAATTTGTTCCACTAACTATTGAGAATCCTGGAAGTCATCAGATAATCATCTTCTTACTTTTAGAGATTTTTGTATTTGCCTTTGCATGTCTACAATCACTTCATTAGCATGATCTAGCTCTTCTTATAGATATAAAATCCTCCAAGATTGTTTATAGCCTTCCATTGATAAGATATTTCTCTTTAGGTAGTTAAACCCTTTTCCAAGATTCAAGCTCTGATACCAATTGTTAGGCCCAATATGGAAATCTAATGTACTAAGAGGGGCGGGGTGAATCAGTACTCCAAAACTTTTCTTGAATAATAACCTTATTGTTATGTATAAATAGAATGGTGCAGTAACATAAAATAAAGTTAAAACAAATAGATAACAATCATACATGATTCACTCCATAACACATATATTTTGGTTACACAGAAACTCTTGGTTAGAGAGAAAAACTGCAGTGGGGATGGCACCCACAACTTCACTACTGCAATAATAGAGAGTTCTCAGTTAGAGCTACATTTTAGCTATTTCTAATAGAATACCCTGTTAGGAGTAACAAGATCTATTAGACCTACCTTGCTAAAGGATTTTACAACATTTATTCTGAATGTTGCACCTAGTTAGAGGCTTTACAATTTATAAAATTGATTAGAGTCTTTTACCCTGTTAAAGGTTTGTCTTTCAACTTCACAATATTAAAATAAAATCATTACAAATATCTACAAATTTACATCGGAAATGTTATAGCAGATTCTATGTGCTTAGAATAGATTACCTTGCTTATAGCATACCTTGGTAACCCATATAGTAACTTGGTAAACCCTTCTGTTTACTCTATTCTTCAACTGTTCTCTGAAAACCTTCTTGGTGACCTTTGTGTCTCTGTAACAAACTTCCTTCATGCATACATACACTTCACTCATGTTGTATAAATAGATCTTTTAAAGTGATGATCCAATTCATTACTTTGATCTTACAAACAAGATTCCTCTAATGAATAACTAAACAAAATATTTCATTGGTTAGATTGACCTTGTAATCATACACAATCTTCTAGTGCAATTTCCAATGTAATAATGATTAGATGTGCCTCGATCTTGTAACACGTTTTCATATGCATGTCCAGGTTCAATGTATCTAGTAACATGTTTCACATGGTGTATGTCAATTCGGTGTGTCATCTTTACTGCTCGGTAGTCTCAAAAAGATACTCGGTAGACAATTCGGTGTATACTGCATTTTGTGACTGCTTTCCTCTGTAACTGACTAGACTGTGCATACCGACTTCTCTATGTATACCGACTGCATGATTTGGTAGTGCTAACTGACTAGAATATATAGTAAGACTTTGAATATAAAAACTAATGGTAATTTGATAAGTAGTAACAATGGAGGGATAAGATTGAGAGGTGTAAAAGATAAATGGTTGGCTAGGATTAGAGGGTAGGTAAAAGAAATAATAAAATAATGAGAGGGTAGGTAGTGTAGGAACTAAGAGATGAATGACATGTGTCATGGGTAGAAAAGGATAATGAATTAATTAAATAAATAAAGATTTATTTAATTAATAGAGGAAGTAGGATCAATTAAATAAATAAGGTATTTATTTAATTTAGAAAAAGGATAAATTAAACAAATAAAAGTATTTGTTTAAATGAGAAATAAGGCTAGAAGAGGGTAAATGAATTAATTAAATAAATAAATATTTATTCAATTAATAGAAGAATTAGGCTAAAATAATTAAATAAATAAAGATATTTATTTAATTAGATTGGACAATTTTAGGTGTCTACAGTTACCGGCAGAAGAGTTACACTAGCTGATATGGATGGTTACCGGAAAACAGGTTACCGGTATAAGATCTAGTGTTACTGGTAGGAGAGATTATCTGTTGGACACTTCTGACGTGTTTGGATCAGTAAAGTAGATTGAATTTTATGTGTTATATGCTCCATAAGCATGTTTTGGTCAGTTTGTATTGTCCTAGTAATTGGATGTTATCATACACTCTTGTAAACCCTTACTGGCACTAGTTTAAGGCTTTACTGATAGAGCTTTCAATGAGGAATCATAACAGGATGCACAATTGGTGTTGGTGCAGCTTCTTTGAGGATTTCAAGATACTGAATATGTTCATTGATCATGCTTCAATTGTTTGAAGACATTTCTTTGGCGTGGTGGACCTAGAATAGGTCTGGTACCTATCTATATTATGGACTGATATCATGCTAGCGTGTACTCTACACGTTACCTAGATGATTTGAGATATTTTTATGGATTTGTTATTATTGTTTTGATCTTAAGCTAACATGGCATATCATTGTAATAAGAAATTATGTAATGATATTATTGCAATATCTTTAGGTGGCTGACCTAATTGGTGTAGGCCTTAGGGTTTGTATAAATAAGAGGTAGAAACTCTATGTAAAGTATCATGGTTATTGGAAAAAGGTCAGGGTCAATGAATGTAATGTGCGAATATTGTAATATCATTCAGAAAAAGGAGTTGCTCAATCCTTGGTGATCAGATTGGATTCAGAAGAGGATTTAGTCCTCCAACATTGAGCTTAACCAAGACTGTAATCATGCATAGCAGATGTTATTTCCAGTAGTTCGCTGTATTGGATTGTTGTCCATTTATCTATAGAAGATTGTAGCCTCTCTGTAGTCAGTGAGACTCTTTTTGTAATGAGCAATATGCTCTAGGTAGTGTGCCTTCCTGCAAGTTAAGGCCCCTCATTGTAACACATACTTTCTGTAGAAGTATCATCTGACTATGGGTAGGCTTCCCACTGTGGCTTTTCCCTTTCTGAGTTTTCCACATACAAATTGTTGGGACTCATAAAATTTGAGTCAATTTGATAAGCCTATTTTCAAAGAAGGCTAAAATGAAGCCAACATCCTCCCCTAGTGTGCTTGTGAAAATTGAAGGCATTTGAAACTTTCAGGCAAATTCCAAAGGCAGGCTTTAAGCCTAATGCCCACAAGCTTTACCAAATCCTCCCTGTTGTGCAGAGGAACATGGACAATGAAGAGGCATGGGAACCTTTTAACAAATGCAATTAGCAAGTGTAAGCCAAATCTTCTAGGTCACATAGCTAAGTAAAAGACATCAGAAAGTTTCTAAGCTAAGGCAAATTGGCAGTGTATTGCCCTCCTTCACATGGCGATGGGCATTTGAAACTCTGAGCAAATTTGTAATACCAGGTGTAATGCCTTTATCCCACATTGGTTGTGGGAAGGAAAATTTTTGTATTCAAATTAAAATCCCCACACATATCAAGTGTCTAAAACTTAAGGGCTTTTGACAAGGAAGCATGCGCCCAGTGCCCCCCCAGAAGTGCACAAATTTTGAGGCAACCAAATTTTGCAGCCAAAGGGTGAATTAACAAGAGAGCAAGTTGCAGATGATCTGATGGTCATCACTATACTGCAATGCAAAAATGATTGATAATTAACTATCGTGACTTAGTGACTAGAATGTGGGCCCAACAAGTGAGCATCTCATGTGTTAAAGATTGAGCAAATCTGAAGAAGATCCAATGGTGGTCGCTAGGTAGTGATGGGAAACTGCTCATTATAATATCCATCATGACCCAGCGACAAAAAAGAGCTTCATTCTGGCAGTGAGTCCGACTATGCTAAGGTGGCAAGATAGGGACTCCAAAGCCAACCTGAGGCTGACTCGTGGTGGGCCCAACAGAAGGGGTGAGTGGCAAAAAACCAACTCGAGACCTCATGACCAAAGCAATTTCATTAACAGTCTCCATCTTGCTAGCATAAAATGCTAACACCCCAAAAACTAGAGACCTCATGAGCGAGCAAATCTGTAGAAGATCTAATGGTGGTCGCGATGGGAAATTGCTCTATAGACTTTCCATCGCGGTTATGCGACAAGGGAGAGCTTCATTATGGCGGTGAGTCTGGTTGTGCTAAGGTGGCATGAAAAGGACTCTGTAGCCAATCCAAAGGTGACGTGTGGTAGGGTGCAGAAAGGGAATAAATCAAGGTTAAATATATATTTCCAACCATGCAAAAATTCAAAAAAAATCAAATGATTGGTTTTGTAGAAAGGCATCCAAGAGTAATTAATTGGATGGGTTATTTTTACCTGAATATAAAAGTGTGATATACCGTTAGAAAGATCACAAAAAGAGAAGTTTGTTTTTGCTATCAATTTTAAAACTTGTCAAATCTTTGGAGAACGGTTTCCATGGGAGTGATGGAAAGAATATTTTCAGAAGGAGTGGGACACTTGTCACTGATAGATGGAATCTAGAATTCTTCTCTTCCTTGTTATTCTGAATTCTTATCATTTGTAAGGGTTTCAATTTTAAAAAAATTCTTGAAATGAGATTTCCAAGAGGGGTTCTTGTCCTATGCATTTAATTTTCTAGGTTATAATGGTTGAATATCCTCATTCTTCCATCATTGAATAGATGCATTTAGTTGTAAATTCTTAGTTGCAGGTCACATATATGTATGGCATATATGCAGTTCCATTGGATTGTCTTCAGGCATTTTTTCAAATTCAAGAAATCCAGTCTTCAAGAGAGTTTGGGTTTATCCTCCCATGAGAGAGTGTAATTCTTGTTCTCAGGTATCCTTTATAGAAAGGATTTAAATTCGATGAGCAGAAATTGTGAATTGTGAATTAATATTTGGATATGTATGATCCTCTGTTTGAGTTTAGAATGTATTAATGCCAGGCATTAATACAGGGATATTTTTCAGTAGATCTAATTTGCAGCTTGGATTTTATTTGTATCTATTTGTATTGACTTTATGCCCGGATTGAGGCACTGATCTATTATAGTTAGAGGTTACTTGCAACATTTTAAAATAATCAAATCATAATATCTTTCTCTTTTGTTTTGTGGAATTGGTTCCAGTTATCTCATGTTCAAACCTGTCGAGTTGTCAATGTAGATTTAGCCTATCTATAGTACCCTCCTTGTTTTTGAACCTTTAATGAGATCTATTTGCTTCTGTTGATGTTGTCTTGTGTGTCATTGGTCTAATTTTATGCATCCAAGGTACACCCACCTAGGTTTCGTAGAGCCTAAAGAGTACACAGATTTTTATCCTTGTTATGTTGTCCCAAGCCCTGAAGTATTTCATTGATTGAAATTGGCTACTTCATAGATAAATTGTATGTGAACTTGGGTTTTGTCATTTTTGAGAACAACAAAAATGGTGACTCTACTGGGGAGAATGATGTTAAAATTTTGTCAAAGTGAAGCCAGTTAGTCCAGCCATGGGAAAGAGTCAGTAAAGTGTTGAAAATCTGTTATCCTTTTATCTTTGTGTAAGTCCATATCTGTTCATGTTCTATAAATGATTTTAAAAATTCTCAAAGCAGTGAGTGGCAACTCTGAAAGATCTCTGCACCAGTGTGCATTATTGTGAATGTTTCAAGAGATTTGGTGAACTTACAACAAAGATTTAGCAGATGCTTGGGGTTTTAAGATTAAAGATCCTAGAAACTTATTGAAGATATTTTCCTCCATGAAGGAGGTGGTGACTTTGTATGAAGACCAGTGTATGATGTTAGAAGATCTGAGACAGATTTCACCAAATATCAGAGCAACAGTTGCAATATCTAGGTATTTGCCAAAATTGGTATTAAAGATTGTAAGAAATTTTGTTCCTTACCAAGTGAGTTTCAGCACTAAGAAATAAAAGGAATAAGTTATGTTGCATTCTCCTCTCAGCTTAAATGAATGGGTGAAGTATTCTGAATAATAGGGAAGGTAGACTCTAGCTGCAATAATTCTTATTGATTGAAAATAGTGAGTGAATTTAAGCAAGGTTGCAACTAGTAATGGTTTATTGTAGAAATTTCTCTATTAAAGGTTACGTGCCATTATGTTTTGATGGCATACCTGGTTACCCAAATCAGATTCCAAGTGACATTAGGAAGCACTTACTATTATTTAATGGGGACCAAAAACAATCAACAAGAATGCATGTGCAAAAATTTCTTGATTTAATGAATGACTATGATATCTACCATGAGGATATTTGCATGAAGTTGTTTGTGCAAAGCTTGAAAGGAGATGTCAGGATTTGGTTCTCATTTTTGTAGGAAGCTTCTATTACCTCATGGGAAGAATTAGTTGCATCTTTTCTTGAGCAGTTTGCTGAGAGAACAAACTTTAATGATATGTTGAGGAAGTGGATGGAGATTAGATTTGTGGAAGGTGAATTAGTGTCAGCCTTCAATATCAGATTTTCCAAAGCACTGGCTGAGATCCCACAAGGGTATAGACTAAATGACAAAGTATCTTTAGTGATTTATTTGGATGCCTTTGGAAGTAAGATGAGTTACAGGTTGAGGGATAAAGAGCCAAAGATATTACATCAAGCTTTTGTGACAACCATGGACATAGAGAAAAACTTAAAATATGGTATTCCTAAAGGATTTTATTCCACCGGTGTCTGCTATCATAGTTTTGTAATGCAGCAATTAAGTGTGAAGTGAGAAGTAATGTTTAGATCTTTGGTGTCCATACTTGTGTTGGCAACACTGATAATTTAATTTCAAATGAAAATCAAAGTTATTTGGAGAAAACAATAGATGATCCTCACATAGATATTGATAATGCCAATTGTATTGAAGATGAAGTGAGAGTTTTTTCATATTTCAGTTCTTGTAATCATGTTGATGATCTTTTTGATATGGAATTTGAGCACAAAATTAATTCAAAATTTTTTAATAGTACACATGATTGCAATGAAAATAGAGCCCACATTGATGAATAGATTTCTAAAGAATGTCACATTTAACAACAAAGTGGAGTGCAATTGCAGATGATTGTAGAACTTAGAGAAGCTCTTAAAGTTGTGGACAAGAAAGTTCAAATGTTGGAGAGCCTTAGAGTTATGAATGAAGACCTTTTGCAATGTGAAATTTTAAGTGAACATGCTAGAAATTCATCTGATGAAGTTAATCATGCATCTTATAAGGATGATGATGATGAAAACATTGATGGTAATTTGGATTGGTCTTTACATGTTACTAATGTATATCATGGTAAACATGAAAGTGTTGAATGGAAGCATGCAACTCTTCTTGAAAGGATTGAATAACTGAATGCATCAATTAATGATAACATGAAGGAAATTGCAAATACTCACCATGTTTCAGTAGAGGCTGAAGAGAAGTCTTATGACAAGGAATTATCAACAAAAGAATGTGAGAAACATAGTCATGAAGATACAACTGAAGACAATAGTAATTCTTTTGTTGACATAAATATTGATGTGCATATTCTTGAAAATATTTCTACATATGTTGATGAAGAGCTTAGTACTTGTGAAGATGTGGATAATTACTTATATGCCAACAACAATGATGAAATTTTTGAATTTCATTGTTACCCTAATATACATGTTGATATTCCTATAAAGTTCTGATGCTAATAACTAACTAGATGAGAGGGGGGAGGGTGAATCATACAAATTTAATCTTCCCTAAAATCAACAGATTCAACCTCGGTAACTTAAATTTAAGCAATATAACCAAAAACTAGTAAACATGCTATCTCATAAACACATAATCATCATAAGACATATAACACCAGATTTAACATGGAAACCCAAATAGGGAAAAACCACTATGGGATTTTGGACCCACTAAGAAATATACTCTTTTAGAGTATGCTCGATTAAAAGCAAATCCTGTTAAAGATTACAAAAACATTGCTAGATGTGACCCGGTTAAGGGATTTCCCTCAGATCTGTTAGAATCTTCACTTTGTTAGAAGTGACCTTGTTGAAGGATTTCAAACACTCAACTAGAATGTCACCTTGCTAGAGGATTTACAAATAAGACTGTTAGGTCCACTCGGTTAAAATATTTCCTATCACTTACAAAATAAACAACAGTAATAATATATATCTACAACTTCACATCTAAAATTCTAAAGCAGATTCTTATTTTCTCAAAACAATCTTGTCAGAGGACTTATCTTGTCTCTCTGCTGGGCTCCTTACTCTATTATTCAAAATAGGTCTTCAAGCTTTTGTGCTCGGTAATCACTATGTAGCATCCCTATGCTTACACTTGCCCACATACATTGTTTATCAACAATTCCTTATTTATAAACAAATCTAACCGCTTAATCTCCTTGATCACATTTCCCATGATCAATCTTAGCCATTAGATCTTCAAACTTGACTGGGTTCAATGTATCCTTTGATCTGAAAACATTTTACCTTGCCTAGGGACTTACATTCCTTTCTTGGAACTTGCACAAGGTTATTGCAGTTCAATCTGAGCTGTAGATCTTCATCTTGATCTTCCATTGCCATAGATCCTTAACAATCTTCATGCATGACATACCAATCATTTATACATCTCCAACCCATCAGCATCCTTCATTAAATAATGCTTTGATCCATCCAATGTGATCTGTCATAACTTGGTTGCAACTCGGTAAATACTGAACTTCACTCGGTAGACATTTTGTCTTCATTAACCAATATCGATAACCTTAGGGTTTACCGACTAGGTTCCTTAGGGTTTACCGACTAGGTTCTTTGCTTAGTGACATAGTATAGTATTAACCTTATAATCAACAACTTTTGTACGATATGAAAACAATCTAAACATCATGATCTGATCATTGTCTAACTCGGTAGTAGTTGCCCATTCAATAACTTATTTCTTCCCTTATTCATCACATTCTTTTTGTGTCACTTACCAACCACTTAATACTGATAAAAACATACTTCTTAAGATATGGCAACATCATACTGAATTAGAAAATCAATTTCTTGACATCAATGACAAAATAATGTTATAAAGATAGTTATCATCCTTTTTTAGTTATATCAAATAATCTTCAACAACCTTCTCAATATCCTTATTGAAATGCTAACAATCTTTCTTTCTACTGAAATGCCAACAATCTTGCCCTTTGGCATTGATGGCAAATCCAGCAATTAAATGGTAATACCAACAAGATATTCAAATTGATTCTGATTCAGATTGCTGTTAGACTTCTCCTATTATCCTTGAGTTGTTAAAATCTTCTGAAGTCTTCTCCCCTTTTTAATCTTCTCCCCCTATCATTAGTCTTTTGTTATCTTCTTCATTTAGGGATTTACCATTCAGTCAACCATTTAGTCTTCTCCCCCTTTGACAACAATGCCAAAAAGTAAAAACTAATTCATGATTTCTTCCCTTGTGAAGTGATTTGCTTTTGCTGTGTTACACATGTATCATTTCAGTCTTTGTCAGAGCAACTTGTCTCTATTCACTCTTTCTTGCACACCTTTAGAAAACCTTCTAAAGTGCGTAAATCAGCATCAATCCACATATAATATTATGTAGATTCATCGAATTGATGCTTTCACTGAACTCTATCAGTGAGTAGAAGATAGGGGTAGGACCCGTAACTTGCTTCTGAGATACTCAAAAGTGTCCCTTGGCAATGGCTTTGTGAAGATGTCTGCAATTTGTTCCTTTGAACTGATATATTTCAGCACAACTTTCTTTTCTTGAAATTCTTCTCTGAAATAATGATACTTTATAGATATATGCTTTGTCTTACAGTGCATTATCAGATTCTTTGAAATGTTAATGGCACTAGTATTATCACAGAATATAGTTACTAGCTCGGTAACCTTTTCATTTATACCTTCCAACAATTGTTTGATCCATGCTATATTTGTGCAATTCAATGTTGTAGCAATATATTCAGCTTTAGCTGTTGACTGTGAAATGCATCCTTGTTTCTTGCTAAGCCAACTTACTATTCTTTCTCCCAAGAAGAAAGCTCTGCCACTTGTTCTTTTCCTGTCATCATCATTGCCTGCCCAATCAGCATCAGTATAAACTTTTAAATCAAAATCATTCCTCTTTTCATATACTAAGCCATAATCTTTAGTGCCTCTTAGGTATCTGAAAATTCTCTTGATTGTTGTCATATGGGTTTCCTTGGGATCTACAGAAAATCTTACAACAATACCTACTACATGTGCTACATCCGGTCTACTATGCACAACATATTGCAACTTTCCAATCATAGATCGGTAAAGTGTCTCATCAATAGATGCAAATTCATCATTCTTTGATAGTTTATAGTTGGTAGTCATAGGAGTACTAACTGGTTTAGAATCCTCCATTCCAAATTTCTTCAAGATTTCCTTTATGTACCTGGATTGAGTAATGAAAATCTCATCTTTCATTTGCAGTATTTGTAAACCTATAAAATACTTTATCACACTGATTAGTGACATCTCAAATTCTTTGCACATTTCATTTCCAAAGTTCTTACATAGAGAGTCATTTCCACAAAATATAATGTCATCAACAAATATGGCTGAGATCAGTATTCCATTGTCCTCATCATTCTTCATGTACATATTGCTATTTTCACTTGTCCTTATAAAACCAATCTTGATTAAGTAAGAGTGCAGTATCTCATACCATGCTCTAGGTGCTTGTTTCAGACCATATAAAGCTTTGTTTAATTTACATACCTGATCTTTACTCCTGTCTTCAACAAATCCTTCAGGTTGTTCAATGTAAACTTCTTCTTCTAGTATACCTTTCAAAAATGCAGATTTAACATCCATTTGATATACCTTGAAATTTTTGAAAGCAACATATGCCAACAATGTTCTTACTCCCTCAAGTCTAGCCATAGGTGCAAAAGTCTCACCTCAATCTATTCCTTCTTCTTGAGCATAACCTTTGCAAACTAGTCTTGCTTTGTTTCGAATGACCTCACCTTTTTCATTAAGCTTGTTTCTGAAAATCCACTTTTTATCGATTAAATTTTTGTCCTTCAGTATTGGGATCAGTGTCCATGTGTCATTCTTCTTGATTTGATCAATCTCTTATGTCATAACATTTACCTAATACTCAGTGTTAAATGCCTCTTTTACTATTCTTGGTTCAAATTCAGATATCAGACATGTGTTCTGTCTCAGTTTGTTCCTTGTCATCACCGGATCATCCTTATCTCCAATAATCTAACTTGATGCATGATGTCTTCTGACATATTTGGCTAATATAGGCTCAGTAGGTTCTGTATGATCTTCTTCATCACTCGGTAACTGGATATTATCTTCATTTTCTTTAGCAACTTTCTTGGTAGGACTTCTCAGTTGAACATAAACAAATTCTTCATAATTTTTTGGTTCTTTAGAATTTCCTTCATCATTTCTTTTTGCAAATTCATCAATTTTCACATTTGCACTTTCCACTATTTTATTAGATGATTTGATCAGACATTTAAATGTTTTACTTCTAGAAGGATAACCAAGAAATGTTCCTTCCTCACTTTTTTGATCAAACTCTCCATTTTTGTGATCTTTGTGAACATAAGATCTACTTCCAAAGATTTTAAAATAACTTACATTAGGTTTCTTGTCATACCAGATTTCATATGGTGTCTTCATAGTTCCTTTCTTCAGTTGTACATGATTCAAGGTGTAAACAGTAGTGCTGATTGCTTCTCTCCAAAATGTTTGAGGTACCCTCTTTTCTATCATTAGGGTTCTAGCACAATCTACAATTGATCTGTTTCTTCTCTCAGCTATCCCATTTTACTGAGGTGTTCTCAATGCAGATACTTGCCTTTTTATACCATGATCATTGTAGAATAAGCTAAATTCATCATAAGTGAATTATCCTCTATCATATCTAAGACATTTCAGCTGTCTTCCTATTTCATTTTCAACTCTTGCCTTGTACCATTTAAACATTTGAAAAGCTTCTGATTTTTCTTTTCAAAACATAACTGACATCATCCTTGAGTAATCATCCACAAATAATATGAAATATTTTTCACCATAATAACTTTGAACTTTCATGGGACCACAAAGATCAGTGTGTACTAGATCTAAAATTTCTTTAGAAGTGTAGGACTTAATTGTAAAGCTTTATCTTGTCATCTTACCCATCTGGCATCCTCAACACATAGCATTCTTAGGTTTTTCCAGACTCGGTAGACCTCTTACTCGATGCTTCTTACTTATTTTGATTAGATTTTTCAAAATTTACATGACAAAACCTTTTATGCCATAACCAGGTATCATCTATCTTAGCATAAAGACACTTGTTTCGAGTTGAGTCAAGATGAAATGTATTACCTTTTGTTTGTGTCCAGGTAGCAGCTATCTTTCCATTCTTGTCATGAACTTTGACAATTCCTTTCTGAAATTCTATTCGGTATCTTGTATTGTTTAGCTGTGCTACACTCAACAAATTATATTTCAAACCTTCAACCCAATATAAATCATCACATTTGGCATTGTCAAGAAGTGTTATAGATCCTTTACCTTTCACCGGACATGGTGCATCATTACCAAATCTTACATAGCCTCCATCATAGTCTTCTAATTTAACAAACTTGTGTTTATCACCTATCATGTGATGTGAGCATCCACTATCTATGATCCAAGAACCATTATTATTTATGTGAGATATTAGGGCCTTTTCTTCATACCTTTCTTCATCTGATCCATATTTAATAGCCACATAAACAACTTCCTCTATATCAGTTTCATCAGATTTTTCATCATTGGATTTCTCATCAGCTACTAGGCATGTCTTTATGTCTCTCCTTCTAAAGTCTTGCTGTCCTCTGTATTGCTTGTCTTTCTGCCTGTTATCTCGGCATTCTCTCTTTTCACTAGATTCTTTGTCAGGACAGTTAGAAGCCATATGTGCTATTTGTTAGGTCCCAGAGATAACTGAGAGGGGGGGGTGAATCAGTTGTCTAATAAATTCAAACCAAAAACCATTTAACCAACTTAATGCTTAATATCGGTAAACCAGTTAAGTATGCCGATAGACAGTGTTAACAATAAATTGCTATACTAGTAAAGATTAATGCATGAAACATAAACATAAAGTCATCCACAACACATAACACAAATATTTGTATGTGGAAACCTGTAAGGGGAAAAACCACGGTGGGAAACCTTACCCACAATCAGATGATACTACCACAGATAGTAAGTGTACATAAATGGGGTCTACACATGCAGAAAGGCCAACAGTCTAGAGCTCACTGCTCACTCACAAAATGGGAGTCACACTGACTATAGTTGGATGGTTAAATCCAATAAGAATGTACTGCACAAAATAGCATCTTCATATGCTGGATTCAGTACCGGTGTAATGCTAATATGTTTCTACAAAAACCTAGCTTCACCTTCAAATGATGTCTTCATGTATACCTCTACTTAATCTCGCATATACCTTCTCACAAACCTTTTTCGCATTCCACATTTGATCTTACAAATAAGATTTTACATTTATACCATAACCTAAGACCAATTTTAGTAGGTCGGCTCTACAAGATATTACAAAAACAACATTTTACAAACAATATAATATCCAATACAATAACTGATTGAACATGTCAACTTAATGCATTTACAATAATAATAAATCATCTCCATAGCATGCCATGCTGATCCAGAAAAGATAAACCTACTTATGTAACCCTAGACCTATTTGCCAGTAAAAACAAATAAGCAAATATGAATATACCAATGATTAATTCTTCAAAACAAAGTGTCCACATGATGTTTTTGACATTAACAAGTGTCTTCCATATCATTCCAAGTGTCGGTGAACATTATATCCTTCTGCTGAACCATATACTAGTAATTGTGCAATAGTTGCTTGCTGGTGAATGTTGTTGGATCTCCAAAGTGCTAGTGTTGCAGTAGGTGTTGACATCAATGACAAAACCATAACAAAATACCAACAATCTCCCCCTTTGGCATTGATGGCAACACAAGATGGAAAAACCATCAAAGTGCCAAAATAGAAATGCCAAATACCAAAAATAAACAATCTCTCCTAAACAACAATCTCTCCCCTTGGGAGCAACATGTGTTTATCCATAGATTTATTTTCAATACCAATCTTTCTATCAATCATTCCTCTAAGATAATGTGTTTTTTCATAGATATCTCTCCCCCTTTGACATCAAATGCCAAAGTTCATATATAAAATACCAATCAATTCAATATACCAACTACTCCCCCTGAGAAGTAGCTTCTTCATCAAAGACCAGAGTAAAAGATTTGTCTTTCAATTCTGTCAGTTGATGACAATAATCAACTGTCTAAGTTTCTATTGGTGGTGGTATGACTCCAAGCTGATCTCTGAGATATTCAAAAGTCTCCTTAGGCAAGGTTTCATGGAAATATCTACAATTTGTTCTTTAGTATTCACATAAACCAGTTTTATCTCCTTTTCTTCAACTTTTTCCCTTAGAAAATTCAGTTTGATAGAAACATGTTTAGTTTTAGAGTGTAATACTAGATTCTTAGATATATCAATTATTGCAGTTTTATCACAATATATAGTAATAGGTTCCTTGCATTTTACCTTTATGTCTTTCAACATTTGCTTAAGCCATAGTACCTATGTATAGTTAGTTGCTGCTGCAACATATTCTGATTCTGCTATTGATAAAGATGTACAACTTTGTTTCTTACTCAACCAAGAAACTAATCTCTTTCCAAGAAAGAATGCTCCTCCAGTGGTTCTTTTTCTACCATCCACATCTCCTACCCAATTTGCATCTGTGTATTCACATAGATCAAAATTTTCATCTCTAGGATACCATAATCCAAGATTTGTAGTGCCTTGTAAGTACTGGAAAATCCTTTTTACTGCTGATTCATGATTATCCCTAGGATTACTTTGAAATCTAGAAACAATACATACTGCATTCATAATATCAGACCTCGTTTGTGTCAAATATAGTAAACCTCCTATCATAGATTTATATCTACTTGGATTAATAGGTGTAGATTCATCCTTTTGAGATAATTTTTCATTTGTAGTCATAGGTGTGCTTACCGGTTTAGAGTTATCCATCCCAAATTTCTTTAGTAATTCTTTCAAGTACTTGGATTGACTCAAAAATATACCTTTATCAGTCTATGAAATCTGCAAACCTAAAAAGAATTTTATCTCTCCAATCATAGACATTTCAAATTCTTGTTGCATTTTAATAGAAAATTCCTTACATAATCCATCTTCTCCTCCAAAGATTATATCATCAACAAATACTTCAATAATCAAGATGCCATCATTAATTATTTTGTAATATAAATTTCTATCTGCATTTCCTTTAGTAAAACCAATCTTTAAAAGATACTTATCCAACCTTGCATACCAAGCTCTTGGGGCTTATTTCAATCCATACAGAGATTTTCTTAACCTGCAAACCATATAATTGTCATTTGTCAAAGAAAATCCATTAGGGTGTTCAATATAGACTTCCTCTTCAAGATCTCCATTCAAGAATGCACATTTAATATCAATTTGATAAACTTTGTAGTTCTTGTGAGCTGAAAAAGCCAAGAATAATCTGACTGCCTCAATTCTAGCCACCGGTGTAAAGGTTTCATTTTAATCAACTCCTTTCTGAGAATATCCCTTACACACTAGTCTTGATTTATTTCTAACAACCTTACCATCTTCATTAAGTTTGTTTCTAAATACCCATTTGGTTCCAATTACATTTTTATCTTTAGGCCGGGGAACTAATGTCCAAGTATTATTTTTCTCAATTTTTCCTAATTCTTCTTCCATAGCTTTAATCCAAAATTTATCTTCACATGCCTCATTGATAGATGATAGTTCAGTTTGAAAAAAAAGACATACCTCTTCATTTGCCAATTTTCCTCTTGTCATAACTCCTTTAAATTTGTTTCCAATTATCTGATCTTCAGAATGATTCAATCTTACATACATGGGTGTCTTAGTTTGTTGTTGTTCTTCAATTACTGTGGAATCCTCTGATGGTACTGGGGTAACTGGATCTTCATTATGTATCGATGGATTTAGTGTAGGTTCATTTATCACAATTTCTATTGCCGGTTCAGAGTCTATATACCTTGAAGTTCCTCTGAATTATTCATCAATCTTTACATTTGTACTCTCAACAATTTTCTGCAATCTCTTATTAAAACATCTATATGCCTTGCTCTTAGATGAATAACCAAGAAATATTCCTTCATCACTTCTAGAATAAAATTTGCCAATATACTCATCTCTTCTAATATAACATTTACTCCCAAAAATTCTAAAATACTTAAGAGTAGGAGTATTACCAAACCATAGCTCACAAGGGGTCTTACCATTTTCACCATTGATGTGAACTTTGTTGAGTGTATAGACAACAGTGCTAACTGTTTCTCTGCAATACACATGTGGTAAATTTGCTTCAGATAACATACTTCTTGCTGCATCCAAGATAGTTCTATTTTTCCTTTCAACAACTCCATTCTACTGTGGTGTCTGAGGTGCTGATAATTGTCTTCTAATTCTATTCACTTCATAGGATGTATTAAAGTCCTTAGATGTGAATTCTCCTCCTTGATCTGATCTTAAACATTTGATTTTCTTACCGGTTTCATTTTCAACCATTGCTTTGAACAGTTTGAACTTTCCAAGTGCTTCTGATGTTTCCTTGAGAAAAGTAACCCAACACATTCTCGAATAATCATCAATAATTAGCATGAAATATCTATCACCTTGTAAGATTTTAGTTCTAGCTGGACCACATAAATTAGTGAATTAAATCAAGTGCATTATTGGATTTTTCTAGAATACTTTTGAAACTAGCTCTAACTTGTTTTCCAAATTGACATTCCTTACAAATTGTATTCTGCGGTTTCACAATTTTAGATAGATCTCTAACTACCTTGGAAGTACTGATTTTTACCATGCAATCAAAGTTTACATGACATAGTCTCTTATGCCATAACCAGCTTTCATCTATATGTGCAATCAAGCATGTCTTTTCACTGTTATTCAAATGAAAGATATTACCTCTAGTCTAATTACCGGTTGCAATTTCCAAACCAGTTTTATTCATGATTTTGCATTTTCCATTTTTAAATTGTAACTAAAATCCCTTCTCAACTAATTGGCTAACACTTAAAATATTATGCTTTAGTCCTTCAACATAGTAGACATTGTCATTGTTATGCTTACCATCAAGAGATATTGAACCCTTACCTTTGATTGAATAGGCTTTGTCATCTCCAAATCTTACTAAACCTCCATTGTATTCTTGAAAGTTCAAGAATTTACCTTTGTCTCCTGTCATATGATGTGAGCATCCTGAGTCAATGATCCATTCATCCTTTACTTCAAATTTAGCTACTAGGGCTTGTTCTACTGGTTGAACAATAGGTGTTGGTTGATCTTCTGTTATAGCAACAAAAACCCATCCATTGTCTGCTGGATCCTCATCAAAATCATCAGTCACACCTTCATCAGCAATGTAACAAGATTTGTCTTTGTTCTTCTTAAATCTATATCTCTGATATTCAAGATTAGGCTTGTATGTTCCTCTAGCTTCTTCTCTTAGTCTAGCATGTCTATCAGGGCATCTCAAAGCCATATGACCAATCTTATTGCAGTTGAAACATTTAAAGGGTGCTTTACCTTCATACTTACTTCCAACTAGACCTTTTGGCATTTTCCTTGCAAATAGTGCTTCAAGTTCTTCAAGCTCTTCATTCTCCTTCATAGTTTCTTCAAGCTCTCTTTCATAAAAGGCTTTCTAGTTTGATTTGTCAAATCATGGAGTAGATGATGTTGGTGCTTTAAAGGCCAAATCTGCCTTTATAGTAGCAACATGACCAAATTCCTCAATTTCAAAGGCCGAAAGTTTTCCAATTAATGTATCCTTAGTTACTGATGTATTAGGCATTGTTCTCAACTCATTTATAGCAGTAAACTTCATTTTATATGCTAATGGCAATCCTCTTCAAATTTTTGAAACAATTTCATCCTCACTTAAGGTTCCTCCACAACATTTAATAACCAAAACAATTTCATTTACTCTTTCCATAAAAGCAGAATTCCTTTCATCTTCTTCCATTTTCAGATGTTCATACCTGACTCGGAAGCTTTCAAGTTTTGCAATCTTGACTATGGAATCTCCTTCATTCAGTGTTTCCAAATGATCCCAAAAAGCTTTAGTAGTAGACCTATCTGATAATCCCATGATTTGTTGATGTGATAATGCACTCAGAAGTGCTTCTCTTGCTTTGCAATCATTCTCCTCATCTTTAGCTAAGGTAGTTGGAGCAGTCTAACTAGCTACATCAGTAGTATAACCATTCTTTGTAACTTCTCAGATGTCTTTACCAATGCAATTTAGATGTGTCTCCATCCTGATCTTCCATATCCCATAGTTGGCTCCATCAAGTTTAGGACTGTCCTTCCTGACATAATTAGTAGACATTGGATCTCCTCAAGTTGTTAAACTTCTACAAAAGAGGGCTGGGCTCTGATACCAATTGTTAGGTCCCGGAGACAACTGAGAGGGGGGTGTGAACCAGTTGTCTAATAAATTCAAATGAAAAACCATTTAACCAGCTTAATGCTTAATACCGGTAAACCAGTTAAGTATGCCGGTAGATAGTGTTAACAGTAAATTGCTCTACCGGTAAAGATTAATGCATGAAACATAAACATAAAGTCATCCACAACACATAACACCAATATTTGTATGTGGAAAGCCTGTAAGAGAAAAAACCATGGTGGGAAACCTTACCCACAATCAAATGATACTACTACAGATAGTAAGTGTACATAAATGAAGTTTGCAGATGCAGAAAGGCCAACAACCTAGAGCTCATTGCTCAATCACAAAATGGGAGTCACACTAACTATAGTTGGATGGTTAAATCCAATAAGAATGTACTGCACAAAATAGCATCTTCATATGCTAGATTCAGTACCAGTGTAATGCTGATATGCTTCTACAAAAACCTAGCTTCACCTTCAAATGATGTCTTCGTGTATACCTCTGCTTAATCTCACACATACCTTGTCACAAACCTTTTTCGTATTCCATATTCGATCTTACAAATAAGATCTTACATTTATACCATAACCTAAGACCAATTTTAGTAGTCGGCTCTACAAGATATTACAAAAAAATATTTTGCAAACAATATAATATCTGATACAATAACTGATTGAACATGTCAGCTTAATGCATTTATAGGAATAATAAATCATCTCCATAGCGTGCCATGCTGATCTGGAAAAGATAAACCTGCTAGTGTAACCCTAGACCTATTTGCTGGTAAAAGCAAATATGTAAATATGAATATACCAATGATTCATTCTTCAAAACAAAGTGTCCACACAATGTGTTTGATATTACCAAGTGTCTTCCATATCATTCCAACTATTGGTGAACATTATATCCTTTCGGTGAACCATATACCAGTAACTGTGCAATAGTTACTTGCTTGCTGGTGAATGTTGCTGGATCTCCAAAGTGCTAGTGTTCCAGTAGGTGTTGACATCAATGACAAAACCATACTAAAATACCAACACTATTTATTCACAATTGAAACATTTTAAAGTTAGCTTCCCTTTATACTTACCTTTTCCTCTTGGTAACCTTCTGGCTAATAATGCTTCAAACTCTTCTTGCTTCTTGATTTCCTCATATAGTTTGTGCACTTCTTCCATGTTCTTACTAAATCTTTCACTTGCTCCACTATGATTCCCTTTAGAGTACTTACCCATTCTATCATTGTAATCATCAGATTCACCAATATGAAAAGAATTGAATGCAGATTCAACTTTATTTACTGAAGACCCACTATTATCAAAATTACTTAACTCAAATGCATGTAGCTTACCAATAGTAGCATCCAAAGAAACTGGCATTTTAGGTACAGACCTTAGTTCATTGATTGCAGAGACTCAAATGGCATAAGAATGTAGAAGGGTTCTCAACAACTTACTTGTTACATCCTTTTCTTCAATAGTTCTTCCTGCTCCTTTAATTTGATTGATAGTCTCCTTTAACCTTGTACTGTATTGGGTTATGTTCTCACCTTCATTCATTCTCATGGATTCAAGTTGTCCTCTTAGACTATCTACTTTTTCTCTTTGAACATGTTCATCACCGCCATACATAGATATGAGCTTAGTCTACATTGCTTTTGCATCATTGCAACCATCTAGATCATTAAACTCTGAGTCGTTCAATGCTGATGTTATTTCAATCATAGCTTGAATATGTTCTTGCTTTGCATTTATCTCTTCCAAGGTCATCGGGTTGGTGCTTGGTGGTATGTAATTATTCTCCAAATAATATGTTGCATATTCTCCAATTCCTGATAAATGCAGCTTCATCCTTTTCTGCCATGTGGAGAAACTTGACTTGTTCAACTTCGGTGCATCCCTTTTATACATCTTTGGATCTTTGCCTCAAGTACCTTTAAAATTTTCTTTTGGAGTCCAAAGTTCTGATACCAATTGTAAAGTTCTAATGCTAATAACTAACAAGATGAGAGGGGGGGGGGGGTTGAATCATACAAACTTAATCTTCCATAAAATCAACAAATTCAACCTCAGTAACTTAAACTTCAGCAATATAACCAAAAACTGCTAAACATGCTATCTCATAAACACATAATCATCATAACACATATAACACTAGATTTAATGTGGAAACCCAAGTAGGAAAAAACCAATGTGGGATTTCGAACCCACTAAGAAATATACTCTTCTAGAGTATGCTCAGTTAAAAGAAAATCCTATTAAAGATTACAAACACATTGCTAGATGTGACCCAGTTAAGGGATTTCCCTCAGATCTATTAGAATCTTCACTTTGTTAGAAGTGACCTTGTTAAAGGATTTCAAACACTCAACTAGAATGTCACCTTGCTAGAGGATTTACAAATAAGACTGTTAGGTCCACTCGGTTAAGAGATTTTCTGTCACTTACAAAATAAACAACAGTAATAATGTATATCTGCAACTTCACATCTAAAATGTTAAAGAACATTCTTATTTTCTTGAAACAATCTTGTCATAGGACTTATCTTGTCCCTCTACTAGGCTCCTTACTCTGTTATTCAAAATAGGTCTTCAAGCTTCTATGCTCAGTAATCACTATGTAGCATCCATGTGCTTACACTTGCCCGCATACATTGTTTATCAACAATTACTTATTTATGAGCAATTCTAACCACTTAATCTCCTTGATCACATTTCCCATGATCAATCTTAGCCATTAGATCTTCAAACTTGACCAGGTTCAATGTAGCCTTCGATCTGAAAAATGTTTTACCTTTCCTAGGGACTTGCATTCCTTTCTTGGAACTTGCACAAGGTTATTGTCTTTCAATCTGAGTTGTAGATATTCCTCCCGATCTTTCATTGCCATAGATCCTTAACAAACTTCATGCACAACATACCAATCATTTATACATCTCTAGCTCATCAGCATCCTTCATTAATGTAGCATCCTAAAATTGCGACACTTGCAATTTTGACTGTATTTCGGTCTTCATGATGGCGATGCAACACTGAACCTGAATGGAGACCCCAAAACTTGTCCACGACACCAAAAACTGCATTTTTCAAGCACCCTGGCCTGAACCTCCTTTGCACCCTGCTGTCCCGGGAGGTGGGACCAGAGCGCCTAGCGCCCTGGTCCCCCAGGACCATGGTACCCAGCGCCCTGGTCCCTGGCCCTATTTTGGGCCCGGTCTCCTATGGGACTTCGGGTCTTTTTGTTTGCAAATTGGAAATTATCTTTCCTGGTCGGCCTAAGGTTGGGAAAATCTGTCTATCAGCCCTAATTGACAAGTATATAAACTACATTTTCCTCTCCCATTTGGGTAGATAAAAAGAAGAAGGACATATATGTACAAGATGCGGAAACAATATTCAAACATTCAAGCATTCAAGCATTCAAGCATTCTTTCAAGCAATTGATCATTCTAAGTCTCCATTCAAGGCTAAGTGTTGCATTCAAGACAAGGATTCAACCATTGAAGAGGAGATCACTTACTACATAATACTACAACATACAACATACAACAACATCTATACCTTCGCACATAAGGATACAAACATCCTTACAACAAGGTATTAGTACTTGTTTTACATTACAATCATTTACATTTACAGCATTTCTCATTTCTTAGTTAATTCCAAAACTGGGGTTTGACCTAAAGGCAAACCCCTAATCCCTAACCCCCCAATCATCTTCACTTTTCTGTGTGTAGGTTGCAGGTACGTGGCTGAAATTGAAGATCTGGAACCCTTGTGCAGAGACGAACAGATCCCCCTTCGTTTCGCGGATTTTTTGGAGGACCGTGTGCACGCCAAGCACCATCGTCCCATCAACTTTTGCTCAAATTTGCAGCACAACACCGTATCAATATTTTACTGCTAATTCCAAGTCCACAGCTTCATCCTATATCCCTATCTCAGTTTATAAGTGAATCTTTCTCACTTTCTATGCATTCCTAGCTTGATCATTCTATGCACATTCTTTACAAAAGAGGGTAGCCTTGCTGTCTTAACCCTTGAAACTCATTTAGCATCCAATCTTACCTTGTGTGGGATTGGATCTTGTGGGTTTCAACCCCTCTTTTGAATGTAAAGTCTCCCCTAAGTGAAAACCATCAACCCTAGCAACCTCCCTTCTCTCTCCTTAGAGATAGAAGAGGGGAGAGCAACTAGGGTTCGATCGATTTTTTTGCCTTACATTTTAGTGAACCCGACGTGAACATCCTTTCTGATTATTCCTGACTAGATTTGAAAATTGGATTCCTTGATTACATTTCCATGTTTGATCTTTTGCAAAATTTTAGAGGTTAATTGCATAAAAACCCTAAATTTTCTTTTTGGAAATTGAACTTGTGAAATGTTTAATTGCTAATGCTTATTTCAGATCTGCTCTTCTATTACAAATTATCAGTTCATATTTGTGCTTTAATTTTGTAAATTAAGTGGTTAAGTGTCAAAACCCTAATTTTTGAAACCCTCTTGATTCAACCTTTGTCTGACAATTTCATTGATCAAAACATCTCCAAATCAGCTGTAACTTTGGATTCCGCAATAAAATCACAATATCTTTCATCCCTGAAAATTTGGAAAAACGTTGCGAGGACCGTGTGCACTCCGAGCGCCATCGTCCTCGACATTTTTTCCAAAATTTCGGGAGCAAGATCTTACTGTATTTTCCTGCTAAAATCTAGAATTTTGGCTGATTTTATCAATTATAACACTTTCAAAATTACAGTCAAAGTTGGTCTTGTGATTGCTTGGTTTAAGGCCCCTAATCATTCAAAAATCATTGAAATTGAAATTTTGTGTCAAAATTGTGTTCTTACTGTCATAAATCTGAAAAGTGTGTTTGCATTCATTCGAAATTTCAGTTCTTTATTCAAATTCTTGCAATTTGTGACTTTTGAAATTAAGTGCTTAATTACAACAACTTTGATTTCCGCTTTCAAAATTGAATTTTGCGTGAAATTGAGTCAATTTTTAAATTTCAAAATTTGCATTGCTTTTGACATTCCCTCTAAAATAAAAAATTCAAAATTTCAGTTTCCCTCTCTTTTTCAAAATTCAAATTTTTGTATTTTTTGACAATCTTGGTAGGGTTCAATTTCGAGATTGCAACTTTAATTTGGCCTATCTACAGATTGTAAAATCACTCAATTTTTTCAGATTAGCTCTAAAATCATCATAACTTTCATCCCTGCAAATTTCGAAAAAAGTTGCAAGGACCGTGTGCACTCCGAGCGCCACAGTCCCAGACATTTTTTTTGAAATTTTGGGAGACTGTCGTGATTGCATTTAACAGCTTAAATCTAGAAGATTGGCTGATTTTACTGAAATTTGCTACCTCTAAATTCAAAATTTTCTCTCCCTCTCTAGTGCATGAGCTTTACAACAATAAGCCCTACTTACACTATTCCCGTTAGATGAAGCCGTAGAATTAAGTCTTTTCGAGGTTTGATTACCGAGGAGATGGAACCTAATTTGAATAGCCTTTTTAACGAGGACATGGGTAATTCCTCTAATCCTCCTAATAATGAAGAAGCTCTCCATGAGGTTTCTGTAGAACAACTTGTGAAATTGGATAACCAATTTGACGATTTTCGACAATGGATGTCTCAAGAATACCCCGATAGTCAAGCTGTTCCTTTAATTGAGGGTCTAAAACATATGCTTCAAAGTGATAAGAATGGAATTGATATTTTGCATGGTATTGCACATATTGTGGATTTGAATGTGATGCCTATGAAGAGTTGTGCCGAAACTTTAGGTTATACACAACCTCCCACTCAAGCTAATCATTCTATTCCTTTGACAACTTCTATTGCTAGCATACCTACCTTTACATCAAACATAATGACTACTTCTATACAAGACATTCCGCCTATGATTACCAGTTATGGGGGCAATCCTTCTTCTTCAATTAACCCTCTTCCTTCATTCAATCTGACTTCTTCATTCATTCCTTCAATGAGTGTCCCTATTACATCTTCACAAATGAACATGATGCAAGGGGGCAATTCATTCAACCATTCCATTCCTCCTTGTAGTGTTCCTCCTGTCCAATCATCTCCTATGACTAACTATCATAGTGTCCCGCCACCCTACTCTTTACCTTCTTTCAATAACATAACACCTCCATCTCAATCTAACACATCTAATATGAATTCTTTGACTGAAGCAACCATTAACAATCTTGCACAATCTGTCTCTTCTTTACAGCAACAAATTGCCTCTATGAATCAATCTAAGTTTAGTGTGCCTACATTTGATGTTGCGAGCCCACTTTCTCTTGACATTGTTCGAGCTATCCCTCCTAAACATGTTGAAATCCCGCATTTGGAGCTTTATAATGGTAAAGGTGATCCTCTAACACATGTTAAGACTTTTCAAACAATATGTACCAATTTTGCTTATGACCAAAGGTTGCTTGTAAAACTGTTTACTAGAACATTAAGAGATAAAGCCCTACAATGGTATTGCTCGTTGCCTTCTTATTCTATTACTTCTTTCGAACAACTTGCAAATGCTTTCATTCAACAATTTCAAAGCAATATACATCCTAAAGTTACTTTGATTGATTTAATGCATTGTAAACAAGGTGTTAAAGAAAAAGTGACTGATTTCATTGGTAGATATAAGCATTTGTATGCTCAAATTTCTTTTCCAGTGCCTGACAATGATATTCAAAGAATCTTTATTTCTAATTTACAAAAAGATATTTGAGACAAACTTCTATTTTCTGAGTTTACTTCTTTCCAACAGTTGTGTGCAACTCTTCACAATTATCAACCGACTGTGAGTCAAATGGAACAATCACATCCTATGGCTCCGAGTGATAAGGGTGATAGTAGTCAACAACCATTTGGGAAGTTTAAACCGAACAGAGATTCCATCAAATTCAATGAAAACATCATCAACAACAATGTGAATGCAGCATCAGGTGTGCCTCCTATTTCTAAGTTTTTCAAGAAAGAAAGAAAGTTTACTCCTTTGAATGAATCATTGCATAGTATTATGAATAAGTTATTGGAACAAAATGTGCTTACTCTTCCTCCTATAAGGCAAATTGATCCTGCAAAGATTACTTCACCTTATTTTGATAACAAATCTTTTTGTCAATTTCATCATCAACCTGGGCATGATACTGAAAAATGTTTTGCTTTAAAGGGTAAAATTCAAGATTTGATTGATAATAATACTATTTCTATTTCTGGAGTGAATGATAAAGGCAATACATCTGTAGCTCCTCCTAACCAAAATCTTCAGATTTTTACTGATCCATTACCTTCTCATACCTCTAATGCGATTGAGGCTAATGATTCCTCTCTCTCATCTGATGGTCTTGTGTTTATGACTCCGAATGTGATTAACTTTGTAGAGCAGCAAGAAAACCCTAAAGAACCTTCCATCACATTTGATTCGAGTGAAACTATCAGGGCACCTGATGGTCCTTTATACATAGTTGCAAAAGTTAAGAATACACCTTGCCGTGGAGTGCTTATTGATCCTTCGTGCATGATTAATGTTATTACTGAAGAATTTTTTTTACTTTGCAATTGAATCAAGTGATCTATGACAAAACAGATGTGGTTGTGAAATTATTTGATGCATTTTCTTCTCCTGCAATTGGTTCTATTACATTACCTATTGAGGTCCATAACAAATCCTTTGATGTGAACTTTGCTATTATTCCTTCATCCGAACAATTTCGTGTGAAGCTTGGCTATCCTTGGCTATCTTCCATGAAAGCTATTGCTTCTCCTATTCATAAGTGTTTAAAATTTCCCCATAATGGTGAAGTTGTTACTATCAATCATAGTCTCTTTAAACCAGCTGAAAGAACCTCTAGTGTTCCTATAGATTACTTTTGGCCTAAACAATTCCAATCCCTTCCTCTGCAAAGTGATCATCTTTTCAAATCTTATCAAAAATGGAAAACAGATATGATCCTATCTTTAAGTGAACCTAGAACACCTAAACTTGACATTCCTATCATTCTTGAGAAGGAAGTTCTTCCTTTGAAAGATAAAACTAATGTCTTTACTCAAGAAGATTCCCAACCCATTCCTATGGATGTGACTATGTCTATACCGAATAAACCTTCTAAAAATAGACCTATACCTCCTCGTCACGATGGACTTGGTCTTCTTCCTAAACCAAAAATTCCTCCTTTATATGGAGTAGTTCCTCCTCCTTCTTTTTATAGAGAGAAGAGACCTTCCTCTTCTCCTATTATCCAGCCTAAGAGACCACAACCTAAACACCCAAGTGATAAGGATGAGAACATTCCTCCTCCTCAATCTTCTCCACTTCCTACTAAGACTAGATGAAATCATTCTGCACGTGAACGCCGACGAAAGCGTCATCTTAGAGCTCAGGTAGCTGCTTCTCAAACTCTACAATCTCCAAAAACACCTTCAACAAGCATTATTCCATTTTCTCCAAAATCTCCTAAACATAAGATGCATGATGGTCTTGATCCTGTGCGAGTTAAAGATCCTATTTTTATAAATCTTGATGATGATATAGATGAAAATGTTATCCATGATGAAAATGTTGCTCCTCTTGCTTCTGATAGTGAATATGAACTTGTTGATATTGATAACCATTTATCTAACGAATTTTCTAAAGCACTTATCCTAGCTCCTAGACAAGAACAACGTGGCTTGGAACATGAACATAGCCCTTGTTTGGATCTTGTGATAGCTCCATCTGTTGTGTTGGATGTTCCTCCTCTAGCGTGTTCCCTGCCTTCCCGAAACATTGATCAGCAAGATCGGGGGGTAGATGACGTGCTAGACTAGTTTCATTAGAATAGTAGATTCTCTCCTCCTCTCTTTTGTTACTTCTTCTATGTGTTATTCTCATTCTTCTATTTGTTGTCCTTGGTGTTGTCTACTTGAGGACAATGCAAAGCATTGGGACCTCTTTTGGTCTCTCTCATGTTGACTCAAAAGACACATGTGTTCCCTTCTTCTAGGTGACCTTCCTTGATTGGGGAATGAAGAACAATTATGCATACATACATATGATATATATACATGAACTATCATACAGCATACTGACCCCGAGGAAAGCGAAGTCACCTCGTGCTTTGTGTTTGTGTCTATTATCCTTGGGTTTATCTCACAATTGGGGGCTAAATCTTTGTGATAACGTGCTCCTTTCCTTTCTCGTTTCTTATGTGTATCACTATGTTAAAACAATCACACTCGTTGAGGCGTGTGCGATCACTTTAACGTAGGGGGGCATACACCCTGTCTATCCCTTCAAGATACTTGAAAATTTCTTGGCGAACTTACCTTTGCTTTGAAAATTTTTGGTATTTCTTTTGCATGACTCATAGTGAGGGAACCTTACTAATGACAGTCATGGTTCTCCCTCGTGATCTTCCCTTTTACTTTGTCAATCAGAGTTGTAAGATCCTTAGTCCACTGGGGGCTTGGTGTGTCTTGCCTCCTTGATGTGGTAAAAGTTGTTCAATGATTGTTCCTTGTACTTTACCGAAAGTATGAGCATACATACTCCCGCTAAAGTGGGGGCTAAATGTAGCGTCCTAAAATTGCGACACTTGCAATTTTGACTGCATTTCAGTCTTCATGATGGCGACGCAACACTGAACCTGAATGGACACCGCGAAACTTGTCCACGACACCAAAAACTGCATTTTTCAAGCACCCTAGCCTGAACCTCCTTTGCACCCTACTGTCCCGGGAGGTGGGACCAGAGCGTGAAGGACCAGGGCGCCCAGCGCCCTGGTCCCCCAGGACCATGCCACCCAGCGCCCTGGTCCCTGGCCCTATTTTGGGCCCGGTCTCCTATGGGACTTCGGGTCTTTTTGTTTGCAAATTGCAAATTATCTTTCCTGGTCGGCCTAAGGTCGGGAAAATCAGTCTATCAGCCCTAATTGACAAGTATATAAACTACATTTTCCTCTCCAATTTGGGTAGATGAAAAGAAGAAGGACATATATGTACAAGACGCGGAAACAATATTCAAACATTCAAGCATTCAAGCATTCAAGGATTCCTTCAAGCAATTGATCATTCTAAGTCTCCATTCAAGGCTAAGTGTTGCATTCAAGACAAGGATTCAACCATTGAAGAGGAGATCACTTACTACATACTACTACAACATACAACATACAACATACAACATACAACAACATCTATACCTTCGCACATAAGGATACAAACATCCTTACAACAAGGTATTAGTACTTGTTTTACATTACAATCATTTACATTTACAACATTTCTCATTTCTTGGTTAATTCCAAAACCGGGATTTGACCTAAAGGCAAACCCCTAATCCCTAACCCCCCAATCGTCTTCACTTTTCTGTGTGTAGGTTGCAGGTACGTGGCTGAAATTGAAGATCTGGAACCCTTGTGCAGAGACAAACAGATCCCCCTTCATTTCGCGGATTTTTCGGAGGACCGTGTGCACGCCGGGCGCCATCATCCCATAAACTTTTGCTCAAATTTGCAGGACAGCGCCGTATCAACATTTTACTGCTAATTCTAGGTCTGCAGCTTCATCCTATATCCCTATCTCAGTTTATAAGTGAATCTTTCTCACTTTCTATGCATTCCTAGCTTGATCATTCTATGCACATTCTTTACAAAAGAGGGTAGCCTTGCTGTCTTAACCCTTGAAACTCATTTAGCATCCAATCTTGCCTTGTGTGGGATTGGATCTTATGGGTTTCAACCCCTCTTTTGAATGTAAAGTCTCCCCTAAGTGAAAACCATCAACCCTAGCAACCTCCTTTCTCTCTCCTTGGAGTTAGAAGAGGGGAGAGCAACTAGGGTTCGATCGATTTTTCCGCCTTACAATTAAATAATGCTTTTATCCATCTAATGTGATCTATCATAACTCAGTTGCAACTCAGTAAATACTGAACTTCACTCAGTAGACATTCTACCTTCATTAACTGATATCAATAACCTTAGGGTTTACCGACTAGGTTCTTTGCTCGGTGACATAGTATAGTATTAACCTTACAATCAACAACATTTGTAGGATATGAAAACAATGTATATATCACGATCTCATCATTGTCTAACTTGGTAGTAGCTACCCATTGAATAACGTATTCCTCCCCTTATTTATGACATTCTTTCTGTGTCACTTACCGACCACTTAATACTCATCAAAACATACTTCTTAAGATATGGCAACAACATACTGAATCAGAAAATCAATTTCTTGACATCAATGAAAAAATAATGTTAGAAAGATAGTTATCATCCTTTTTCAGTTATATCAAATAGTCTTCAACAACCTTCTCAATATCCTTATTGAAATGCTAACAATCTTTCTTTCTACTGAAATGCCAACAATTCCTTGCCAAGATAATTCCAATGAAAATGAGAATAATGATTATAATTAATTTTCAGATTTGGATGAAGCTACGTTTGAAGGTTTTCAAAGTGGTACATACTATGGAGAGGATATGAATTTTGATGGCATGTTTGAACTAGATATGGACTTCTTTGCCTTTGATATAAATGTTCATAGTGGTGATGTCATTGATGAAAATGCTGAAGTTTCCCCTTGTGTTGAACAAATTTTTGATGCTGATAAAGTTGCTAGGACCAATAGCATGTATTGTGAAAAGTTATTTCATGATGAAGATAAGAGGCATGGGTTGTGTGATGATTATTTCAGACCACAAATGAAATTTTTTTAGGTGGATGTAAGTTTGAATGAGAAAGACTTAGCTGAGGAGTTGCTTTAGTTAGAAGTATGCATTCTTTTCTGTGATTGGGATATTGAGAATGTTGATGTATTGAGTTTGATGAACAAGGATAATATAAAGTATGGTTGGCATAGTGAAGTACCATATTTGGACCAAAATTTTTATGTTCCTTATTTATATCAATCGGCTATTAATGTCCCTAACTTTATGAATTCAAATGATAATGAAGTGAGTGCTGATGAAAACTGCAATGTTGAAAATGAATGTTTTATATTTGAAATTAAGCATGATGATACCCTTGCAAAGGATAGAGTTGATTAGGATAGTGAAATGTATGGCAGCTTGTGGGAAGGCCACTATAGTGATTGGTCTCATGATTTTACTTTTGTTGAAGTAGTGTGTGGCTATAAACTTCCAATTCAGGCAAAAGGCATGCACACTAGTTATTATAGTAATATGATGGAAGAGGTTAATCATAAGGATTATGATCAATTTTTGTTAAAGGATGCCCTTGTTTGGATCATGATATCAAGTGATGAGAATCAGATTTTTGACAGAGGTAAATGCTGAGATTGTTTGGGGCAAGTTATAATCAATTGTAGGTCTGTTTTCAATAAAATACCCTGTTGTTCGGGTAGAATAAGGAACCCCTGTTTTGGAGAGTGAAGCTCATTGGAGATTTTTCAAGAAGAGAAGTGATCTATTTTTGGGTGGTCTGCTATACCATAGATTCTAAATTCTTGTGTTGATCTTGCAATCAACCATCCCCAGTCACAGCCACTATTGGGACTCATAAAATTAGTCAATTTGATAGGCCCATTTTCAAAGAAGGGTAAAATGAAGCCAACATCCTCCCCTCATGTGCCTATGAAAAGTGAAGGAATTTGAAACTTTCAACCAAATGCCAATGGCAGGATTTATGCCTAATGCCCACAACCTTTACCAAATCCTCCTTGTTGTGCAGAGGAACGTGGATGATGAAGAGGCATGGGAACTTTTTAACAAATACAATTAGCTAGTGTAAGCCCAATATTTTGGATGGTGTAGCTGAGTAAAAGACATTAGAAAGTTTCTAAGCTAAGGCGAATTGGCAGGTGTATCGCCCTCCTTCACGTGGCGATGGGTATTTGAAACTCCAAGAAAATGTGTAAAACCAGGCATAATGCCTTTATTCCACATTGGTTGTGGGAAGGGCAATTTTTGTATTCAAATTCAAAGACCCACACATATCAAGTGTCTAAAGCTTAAGGGATTTTGAGAAGGAAGCATGCACCTAGTGCCCTCCCATGCGCGTACAACTCAAGGCAACCAAATTTTGCAGCAAAAGGGAAAATTAACAAGTGAGAAAGTTGCAGATGATTTGATGGTCGTCACCATAATGCAATGCAAAAATGCTCAATAGTTAACCATCGTGACTCAGTGAATAGATTGTGGGCTCGACAGGTGAGCAACTCATGTGTTAAAGATTGAGCAGATCCAAAGAAGATCCAACTGTGGTCATAGGTCACGATGGGAAAGTTCTCGTTAGATTATCCATCATGACCCAACAAAAAAGAAGAGTTTCATTTTGGCGGTGAGTACGACCATGCTAAGGTGGCAGGATAGGGACTCCAAAGACAACCAAAGGCTAACACATGATGGGCCCGACAGAACAGGTGAGCAACAAAAAACCAACTCAAGACCTCATGACCAAAGCAATTTCATTAACCATCTCTAGCTCACTAGCATAAAATGCTAAGACCCAAAAAAGTAGAGACCTCACGAGTGAGTTGATCCGAAGAAGATCCAATAGTGGTCGCTAAGACGCAATGGGAAATTGCTCGCTAGAATTTCCATCACAGCTAGACAACAAGGGAGAACTTCATTCTAATTGTGAGTCCGATTGTGCTAAGTTTATAGGATAGGGACTCCATAGCCAATCTAGAGGTGACACGTGGAGGGGCATAGAAAGGGAATAAATCAAAATTAAATATATATTTCCGACCATGCAAAATTTCAAAAAAATTCAAATGACTAGTTGTGTAGAAAGGCATCCAAGATTAATTCACTAGATGGGTTATTTTTACCTGAATATGCAAGTGTGATATACCATTAGAAAGCTCGCAAAACAAGAAGTTCATTTTTGCTATCAATTTTAAAACTTGTAAAATATTTGGAGAACAATTTCCATGATAGTGATGGAAAGAATATTTTCAGAAGGAATGGGACACTTGTCACTAATAAATAGAATCTAGAATTCTTCTCTTCCTTCTTATTCTGAATTCTTCTCATTTGTAAGGGTTCCAATTTTTGAGAAATTCTCAAAGAGAGATTTCCAAGAGGGGTTCCAATCCTATGCATTTAATTTTCTAGGTTGTAATGGTTGAAGGTCCTCATTCTTCTATCATTGAATAGATGCATTTAGTTGTAAATTCTTAGTTGCAGGTCGCATATATGTAAGGCATATATGCAGTTCCATTGGATTGTCTTTAGGAATTTTTTCAAATTCAATAAATCTAGTCTTCAAGGGAGTTTGGGTTTATCCTCCCACGAGAGAGTGTAATTCCTATTTTGAGGTATCCTTTACAGAAAGGATTTAAATTTGATGAGCATAAAGTGTGAATTCTGAATTAATATTTGGATATGTATGATCCTCTGTTTGAGTTTAGAATGTATTAATGTCAGGAATTAATACACAGATATTTTTTAGTAGATCTTATTTGCAGCTTGGATTTCATTTGTAGCTATGTATTGAATCTATGCCTAGATTCAAGCACTAATCTATTACAGTTAGAGGTTACTTGCAACATTTTACAAGAATCAAATTATAATATCTTTCTTTTTTGTTTTGTGGAATTGGTTCCACTTATCTCATGTTCAAACTTGTCGAGTTGTCAATGCAGATTTAACCTATCTATAGTACCCTCCTTGTTTTTTAACCTTTAATGAGATCTAAATGCTTCTATTGATGTTGTCTTGTGTGTCATTGGTCTAATTTTATGCATCAAAGGTACACCCACCTAGGTTTCGTAGAGCCTAAAGAGTAGAAGGATTTTTATCCTTGTTATGTTGTCCCAAGCCCTGAAGTATTTCATTGATTGAAATTGGCTACTTCATAGGTAAATTGTAGGTGAACTTGGGTTTTCTCATTTTTGAGAACAACACAAATCATGGTGTTATGTGGCATGGTTGCTTTGCATTGATTATCTGGTTAATTGTTAAGTTGTATTTTTTATCGGTATCTATTTCTATCAGCATCTATTTGTGCTTTACCAGTACTTGATATGTTTAAGGTTATATTGTGTATTAAAAGTTATAATTTGATAACAACTAATTCACCCTCCTCTCATTTGTTCACCAATTATCCTAACAAATATGTTTCTTCTCTTTAGCAACAACAACTAACAATGTCTTTTGCGTTGATATTTATAGATTGGTCTACCCACCAAAAGGTAATTGAAATTCTAGGTGGTTAGGGTTTCTTCACCATCCTCGAGGCAAAGCAAATCCAATTAGATCCTATTTGATCTATTCTTCTAGCTTTCCAGTCTGAACAACTCTACCATTTATGCACCTCCCAGATCATGCCTTCCATCTCTGACGATCTTCTTTTCACCCTATCGGTTGATCTCTTGGTTAAACACCAAAATTTGGTTCTGTTGTTTTCTTCATCCTCCTTGACCTCCTCAATCACTCTTAGTTGGCTCGTAATTGTCCTCCAGACCTTGAGTTGCAAACCTATACAATAGTTCTATAGAATGTCCCATGATTTGTGGGATCTTCCATCAATGTCGACCAACCCTGCAACTACCCAGTCGATGTACATTCCATTCTTATCCAAATGCAGTTTTTCCACCTTGACTCCAAGTGGCATCCATGTCAACCATCTCTAGCTTGGTTCTTAATGTTAGTCCTGTTAGGATCACCGATGAAACACTTCTATTAGTTCCTCTTCTCTACTGGTATACAAACCCTGTCAGTATCTCACACTCTACTAGTTAACCCATCATGTCTGCTCTCTGCTGAACTATCAATGGAACACCTTGACCGATCGTTAGACATGGCTATCTTGAGCATACTCATTCCCACAAGGTGGGAAGACATATACATCTACACCTTGCTCATATTATCGGTGGACTTACATATTGGTAAGCCTTCTTGATGACACTTTGTCATCAACTATCAACAAACCTCATCTTCAGTCCAACCATTCTCCTCTGACTGCATCTGATTAGCCTTATCTTCTCCCTTATTAGCTCAAACCATACCACAACTGATTTTTCAAGATGACAAACACACCACACTCCTTTTGTACCAACATTTCAACATGCCTTTACCTCTTCTATCTTATCTCAAAGAATCATGATGCACACTATGCATACTTGGAGATAATTTCCATTTACTGATGGAGTGGCACCTTGTCTTCTGCATCCTATAGTGTACTCATGTGACTTCCTTGTTTGTGCAACATTTCTTCAAATAGGCACATGTGATCCAGTGATGGCACTTTTACTTTCATTCATTTCTTCTCATGATGACTGCATCTTCATCTGGTGGGAATCCTATTGTTCTGCAACCTCATAGCATACTGGTGACCTGTTCATTCTTCTCATCCAATGTTGGTTTGATTCAGATAACATTCTTCCTCTTCATCACAAACAATTTCTCAAACACCTTGCCCATCCTGCTTGTACAATTGTCATGACCTTTGCAGGTTGACAACCACTCACTTGGTTGATTTGACTCCCTATGTCAACACATCACTTACCAATTGACATCCTTTTCTTACTGATGGTATACTGTACCGATATTGATCACCTTAATGTCTCATCCACACAAGTCAGGTAGAAAATCATGTACTCATGACTCTTGAGGTCATCTTACTTACCTTTTCAGTGTTTTACAACACAAGGTGATATCCAAGATATTTCAACTTGTATTCCTCCTTGATAGTGTTACACATACATCTCTCATACTGGTAGTCACCCCATATGAGTTGATATCAATTACTAATGCCAACATGAGAAACTTGAAGCACTATTTGGTTGAAGAGTACCTAAAGGACTAATAGGAAGTAAGTATGGAGCAAAATCACCTTTTAAATGTTTTGCATGTAATAATATTGGTCATTTTGCATCTAGATGTCTTGAAAGAAATTCAAGATTTGAAGAAAGAGTTATAAGATCATTTAAGCCTAACCCTAGATATTAAAACAAGTATAAATATAAGAAAAACATAGATAAATCATGCTACATAGCAGATGAGGAAGACATTACTAATTCTGATGGTGAACTGACAAAAGACTTTGCTAGTGGATCCGACAATGGGAAGGAATGGGTGTTCCTAGCTATCAAGGAAGATGATTTAGCACTGGAAGAGAATGTACCTGAAAAGAAGGCACTTGCTACTAAAATTGAAGACAAGGATGAATGGGTAATTGATAGTGGTTGTTCACATTATATGATTGGAGATAAAGGGAAGTTTTGGTCTTTGCAATAATTTGATGGTGGTCTAGTTAGATTTGGAGACGATAAAGCATGTATGCTCAAAGGAAAAAGAACTATATCATTGGATGGTAAGAACAATACTGACAATGTTTATTATGTTGAAGGTTTGAGGCATAATATTTTGAGTGTAGAAGAATTGGTATATAAGGGATTTCAATTACAGTTCAAGGATGGAAAATGCAAAATCATTAACAGACTTGGTTTGGAGATTGCAACCACTACATAGACAAAAGGTAATATATTTCATTTGAACTTCTGTGAGAAGACATTTTTTATTACACAGATTAATGAGAGTTTTCTATGGCATAAAAGGTTGTGTCATGTGAATTTTGATTGCATTGTGAAGATAAGTTCAACTAAGGATGTTAGGAATATACATAAGATTATGAAGCCCTATAATCCGGTATGTAAAGAATGTCAGTGGGTAAATAGGTCAGAACCTCTTTTAGGAGTATAAAAGATAAATCAAATGATGTTTTTGATCTTATTCATACTGATTTGTGTGGCCTTGCTAAAGTTAAAAGTTTTCAAGGTGACAGATATTTCATGCTAATCATTGATGATTATTATAGAATGATGTCGGTTACTTTTCTGAAAGAAAAATCTCAAGCATTTGAAAATTTTAAAATCTTTAAGGCTAAAGTGGAAACCGAGATAGGAAATTGAAGATGACAATTTTTTGCTCCCCTAACACCTCAGCAGAATCAAGTTGTGGAACGGAAAAACAAAACTATCTTGCATGCTGCTAGAACAATGATGATGGAAGCTAGTCAACCACATATCTACTAGAGAGAAACAATGAGTACAATGGTTTATAAATTCAATAGAGTACATATCAAAGGAGAAACCTATAAGACACCTTATGAATTATTATTTGGCAATACTCCTACAGTTTAAGTATTTCAGAATTTTAGGTAGTAAATGTTATATCAGGAGAGATGATATCATTGGTAAATTTGATCCTAGATGTGATGAAGGCATATTTCTTGGTTATTCTAATGAAAGAAAAGCATATAGATGTTATAACAAGAGATTGTAGAGAATTGTGGAGAGTGCTAATGTCAAAGTAGATGAGTTGAATAGAAGTTGAATCATAGTTTATGAGATGGAACTGATAGTGGAAATGATTATATTTGAACCGGTAGCACATTTATTGGAATAGAAAGTTGAACCAGTTACTCTGGTAGTATCAGAGAATTCTATAGTAACTAAAGAACAAGGGAAAGAAACAGAAAGTTAGAAGACTCCTAGGTATGTGATATTAAATCATTCTGAAGATCAGATCATTGTGGATAAGAGCAATGGTGTGATGACAAGAAGAATAATGGAAACTAATAAGTTATGTTTAATTTCACAAGTTGAACTGGTATCAGTAATTGAGGCATGTAAATATGAATATTGGTTGAAATATATGAAAGAAGAATTAGATCAGATTGAGAAATATAACACATGGACCTTGGTTCCCCAACCTTAAAAAAAAATGTTATTAGAACTAAATGGGTTTTTAGGAATAAATTGAATGAGGATGGTCAAATTATATGAAATAAGGCTAGAATGGTTTGTAAAGGATATTCTTAGAAGGAAAGAATTAATTATGGAGAGACATTTGCACCTGTAGCTAGGATTGAAGATGTAAGATTATTTCTTGCATATGCTACTTATAAAACCTACAAGGTTTATTAGATGGATGTTAAATGTGCATTTTTGAATGGGGATATTGATGCGGAAGTTTAGATTGAGCAACCTGGTGGTTTTTCACTATTAGATGATATAGATATGGTTTGCAGGTTAAGGAAATCTTTATATGAATTAAAATGAGCACCTAGAGCTTGGTATGCAAGGTTGGATAAATATCTTTTGAAGCTTGCTTTTACTAAGAGAAGTGCTGACAGTAATTTATATTTTAAGATCACTGATGATGATATACTTATTATTAAAGTATTTGTTGATGACATTATTTTTGGAGGTGAAGATAATTTATGCATAGATTTTTCTAAGAATATGGAGAAAAAATTTGAGATGTCTATGATTGGTGAGATGAAATTCTTCTTAGGTTTGTAGATTACTTAGACTGACAAAATTATTTTCATCTATCAAACTAAATATCCTAAGGAATTGTTGAAGAAATTTGGTATGGGAGATTCTAAACCACTATGCACTCCTATGGTTACAAGTGAGAAATTGACAAGAAAAGATATTTCTACACCAATAGATCCTACAAGATACAAACCTATGATTGGACGTCTTCCTTATTTGACTCAGACTAGGCCTAACATTATGAATGATGTTTGTATTGTTTCAAAATTTCAGAGTGATCCTAGAAAAAATCATGAGATGGTAGTGAAAAGGGTTCTTAGATACTTGCAAGGTACATCAAAATATGGCTTGTGGTACCCTAAGGATGATAACTTTACTTTATGTGCATATACAAATTTTGATTAAGTTGGAGATGTTGATGACCAAAAAAGTACTTTTGGTAGAGATTTATTTCTTGGAAAGAAGTTGATTTCATGGATCAGGAAGAAGTAGTCATGTACTTCTTTATCTACTACTGCAGTTGAGCATGTTGCTATTGTTGGCAATTGGCACTCTATTGGTTGGTTTCACTATGTTTTCATTGATGGAAATATGATTTTTTGTCCGGATTCATATGGTATACCGATAAGAACTTCATAGATTCTACACCGGCATTGACACTGACACCAGCAAGTTAGAATGATTTCTTTGGTCACTGTCAATGTAGGCCGACATGGTATAGTAAAGTTTATCAGTATTAAAGGTCGACTTATCTTGGATCTGACATCGGCAATTTATTTTAATTTTTATTCATTTTTGTTATATGGCCAACATGTAATCTAATATTGTATATATCTTTGAAAGCCAACATGTAATCTAATATTGTATATATCTTTGAAAGCCAACATAAGGCATAAATTTGTATAGGGTATATAGGCCAGATTGATTAGATCATTTTGGAATAAGAAAATTGTAATGTGGTGATGGATATGCGAATGTAATTATTCAAAGAGATTATGTATGTGAGGAATTTATTGTAAGGGTTATTTCGGTAAAGGGGTTTAGGGTTTAAAATGGAGCAGACAGAGCTTAAACTGGAACTGTACTCAAACATAGAAGATGCTATCTTAGAATTTGACACTTCTCTAGATTGTTGTTTGGAATTTTATGCAATCAGTGAGGCTCCTATTGTGATTGAGCAATGTGCTCTAGGTTGTAAGCCTTCCTGCAAGTGCATGCCCATCATATATTATAATATCTCCTCATATGACTAGTGGATTGATATTGTGAGCCACAAATCCCACTATGGCTTTTCCTCATTGAGGTTTTCCATGTATAATTATGTGTATTATGGTTCTGATTTATATGTTTGGCTTATTGGTTACTTTACTTCTTTCAATTTTGTTTATATGAGTATATCGGTTGGTGCATGATTGTTTTGTTAAGGCTAAAATATACTATTCTGGTATAACACTGATTCACCCCCCCCCCTCTCAATGTTATTGGTTTCTAACAATTGGTATCAAATCCTTGTGCCTCAAAGGAAGTTTAATAGCTTGAGGAAGATCCTGAAACTAGAATATTGAATATGGCTTTGGAGAAGCAGCTTGAGATGGCACTTGAAGATTATGATGTTGAAAGGTTGAAGAACTTAAAGCTACAAGATAAATTGAATTCTATTAAGGAATTCATTCTTGTCCTACAAGAGAGGCTATCATCTATTCAAGCTAGGAGGAAGAAACTTTTGCAAAATTAGGATGATAAAGAGAAAAATGCGCTTAAGGAACAATGTCAAAAATTGAGTTAGGAGAACATGGTTATGAAGAGTGAAATGCAAGCTATGACTATGAGGATGACTAAAGAGATCAAGGATAGAAAGAGAAAGGAAGAAAATCTTTTTGTATCCCTGAAGAACAAATTTGAAGAATGTGGTAGGTTGGTTCATGAAATTGATATGTTGAGAACTAATTTAGTATAATCCCAGAGAAATGAGAAAGCACTTGAGAGACAAATGATAATAATAAGAGATGATTTAACTATTGCAAGTGACTACAAAGAAAAATTCAAGATTAGCTCAACACAACTTGATGAGTTACTAAAGAGACAAAGGCAGATTGGAGATTCTAGTGGACTTGTATTTGAGCAAGGACAAAGTTCCAGTACTGCTAGTGAAGATCATAATCATAAGACATTGATAAGACAATTCAATACTTATAAATTCAATGGTAGATGTTTTGTTTGTATTAGATTTGGTCACATGGGTAGGAAATGTAGAAATAGAGAAAATCAAAACCTTGATTCTACTCTTGGTAAATGTTCTAAATGCAATAAAATTGGTCATAAAATAGAAGATTGCAGGATGAATGTAAAATGTTGTGCTTGTGGAAAATTTGGACATATGGCTAATTAGTGCAGGTCAAGCAATTTCATCGATTTTAGCAAAGCAATTAAGAATAACAATGTTACATGTTATGCATGCAATGAAATTGGACATATTGCTAAGTTATGTAGAAGCAAAAATCCATCGGTTAGTAATGGAGGATCAAATGAAAAAGGAAAAGGGAAGGTTAGTGAAATCTGGCAAGATCATACTCAGAGATGGGTTAGGAAGACTAAAGAGTAATCATCAGATGGGAATGTCTTGGTTACCTATCTAGTAGAAGAGGTTGGTCCTCCATCGGCATGAAGCTCATCTGGTAACTAAGGCACATGCCTTAGGGGTAGACAAAATTCATGAAGATGTTGCATATGCCCTGGGAAGAGGTTCTGGAAGATGTTCTAGATATTGTAGAGGATTATCCGACATGGATATATTCTGAGCGAGATCCAGTATCTTTCACTAGAAGTCATTTATGTTAATGGAAGATTAGGGTTTTTCTTGATGAATAAAAGTTTGAAATACACTTCATTTTTAATCACCCTCCATTCAGAGCGATTTCAGAGAAATTCAGAGCGAGTAAGTGTGATCAGAAGATATTTAGAGGCAATCAAATTTTTTCTTGAGCGAACTCACCAAAATTTGGAAGAATTTGTGGGGGGTTTTTACCGAGAGCAAACAAAAGGTATTTTTCTTGAAACATGGAAGCGGGATCATATTTGGTTCTTATCTTTGTTGCAAATCCAACTGTAGTGGAGGTTAAGGACCACCCCAAGCCAATCACCAACACTGACATCAATTTTGGTAGCATGGTTATAAGATACAAGGTAACTCATTCAAACCGACTGAATTCTATTTCTGGTTCATGTATTTTGGCTACATATAAAATGATGAGAGAAAATGTAAAGTTAGATCTTTGCAGTTGGATGCTTGAAGAGTTATTGACCAACCTAGGAAATATTAATGGTGAGAAGAAGGGTAGCTTCTGGTATGGAAATTTGTTAGTCTTCTTAATGTTATACTTTCTGAGTGATACACCCAATTCTGGTAGGAAGCAATTGGGTTTTGACATCCTGGTAGGAAGACAATTAAAACAATCAATTATTGCATTAGGAAGTCAAAGAGATGACAAGATATGGGGTTATTTTAAGGATTTTCAAAAATCTATGAGGTCTAGGATAAGAATATTTGAGCATATAGTAGATAAATACTCTACCGATATTTGTTTTAATGGTTAAGAAGGACGTGACTCTCATTAAGGTAGTCAAGCCCCAGAAGATTTGGATAGAGGAAATGGGCTATGAGGTATATGCATTAATCCTTTATGCCTATGCAAAAATTTTGATTGATGTAGAAATAGATGAGGCAAAGAAACCTTATGGAACTACACAGCAGAAGACTCTAGAGGTTGAAACAGAGTTCAACCAGAAGAGAAGGGAAAAACAAGAAGGAAAAGCAAGTAAATTTGTACAGGAGGTCTCTGTTAGGTCCCAGAGACAACTGAGAGGAGGGGGGGGTGAATCAGTTGTCTCATAAATTCAATCTAAAAACCAATTAACCAACTTGATGCTTAATACCAGTAAACCAGTTAAGTATGCTGGTAGACAGTGTTAATAGTAAATTGCTATACCGGTCAAGATTAATGCATGAAACATAAACATAAAGTCATCCACAACACATAACACAAATATTTGTACGTTGAAACCTTGTAAGGGGAAAAACCATGGTGGGAAACCTTACCCACAATCAAATGATACTACTGCAGATAGTAAGTGTACATAATGGGGTCTACACATGCAGAAAGGCCAACAACCTAGAGCTCACTACTCAATCACAAAATGGGAGTCACACTGACTATAGTTGGATAGTTAAATCCAATAAGAATGTACTGTACAAAATAGCATCTTCATATGTTGGATTCAGTACCGGTGTAATGCTGATATGCTTATACAAAAACCTAGCTTCACCTTCAAATGATGTCTTCATGTATACCTCTACTTAATCTCACATATACCTTCACTCTATTCTTTTTCACATTCCACACTTGATCTTACAAATAAGATCTTACATTTATACCATACCCTAAGACCAATTTTAGTAGGTCAGCTCTACAAGATATTACAATTAAATCATTTTACAAACAATATAATATCCGATGCAAACTTATTTAAACATGTCGGCTTAATGCATTTACATCAATAATAAATCATTTCCATAGCGTGCCATGCTGATCTGGAAAAGATAAACCTATCGGTGTAACCCTAGATAACCCTGGACCTATTTGCTGGTAAAAGCAAATATGCAAATATGAATATATCAATAATCAATTCTTCAAATCAAAGTGTCCACACAATGTCTTCGACATTACCAAGTGTCTTTGATATCATTCCAGGTACCGGTGAACATTATATCTTGATGGTGAACCATATACCGGTAACTGTTCACAGTTTACTTGCTTGCTGGTGAATGTTGCTGGATCTCCAAAATGCTTGTTTTTAGTAGGTGTTGACATCAATGACAAAACCATACCAAAATACCAACAATCTCCCCCTTTGGCATTGATGGCAACAAATGATGGAAAAACCATCAAAGTGCCAAAATAGAAATGCCAAATACCAACAATCTCCCTTAGACAACAATTTCTCCCCCTGGGAGTAACATGTGTTTATCCAAAAATTTATTTTCAATACCAATCTCTCCTTAAAAGATAATGTGTTTTTCCATAGATATCTCTCCCCCTTTGACATCAAATGCCAAATTTACAAAAATCAAGTTCATACAAAATACCAACTACTCCCACTTAGAAGTAGCTTCCTCATCAAAGACCAAAATAAAAGATTTGTCTTTTAATTCTGCCGGTTGATGTCAATCATCAACTGTCTAAGTCTCTACCAGTGGTGGTATGACTCTAGGCTGATCTCTAAGATATTCAAAAGTCTCCTTAGGCAAAGGTTTTGTGAAAATATCTGCAAGTTGTTCTTTAGTATTCACATAAACTAGTTTTATCTCTTTTTCTTCAACTTTTTCCCTTAGAAAATTCAGTTTGATAGAAACATGTTTTGTTTTAGAATGTAATACCGGATTCTTAGATATATCAATTGTTGTAGTGTTATCACAATAAATAGTAATAGGTTCCTTGCATTTTACCTTTATGTCTTTCAACATTTGCTTAAGCCATAGTACCTGTGTACAGTTAGTTGCTGCTACAACATATTCTGATTCTATTGTTGATAAAGATGCACAACTCTGTTTCTTACTCAACCAAGAAACTAATTTCTTTCCAAGAAAGAATGCTCCTCTAGTGGTTCTCTTTCTATCATCCACATCTCCTACCCAATTTTCATCTGTGTATGCACATAGATCAAAATTTTCATCTTTAGGATACCATAATCCAAGATTTGTTGTGCCTTGTAAGTACCAGAAAATCTTTTTCACTGCTGATTCATGATTTTCCCTAGGATTACTTTGAAATCTAGAAACAATACATACTGCATTCATAATAGCAGCCCTGGTTTGTGTCAAATACAATAAACTTCCTATCATAGATTTGTATCTAGTTGGATTAACAGGTGTAGATTCATCCCTTCGAGATAATTTGTCATTTGTAGTCATGGGTGTGCTTACCGGTTTAGAGTTCTCCATCTCAAATTTCTTTAGTAATTCTTTCAAGTACTTGGATTGACTCAAAAATATACCTTTATCAGTCTATGAAATCTGCAAACCTAAAAAGAATTTTATCTCTCCAATCATAGACATTTCAAATTCTTGTTGCATTTTAATAGAAAATTCCTTACATAATCCATCTTCTCCTCCAAAGATTATATCATCAAAAGATACTTCAATAATCAAGATGCCATCATTAATTATTTTGTAGTATAAATTTCTATCTGCATTTCCTTTAGTAAAACTAATCTTTAAAAGATACTTATCCAACCTTGCATACCAAGCTCTTGGGGCTTGTTTTAATCCATACAAAGATTTTCTTAACTTGCAAACCATATCATTATCATTTGTCAAAGAAAATCCATCAAGTTGTTCAATATATACTTCCTCTTCAAGATCTCCATTCAAAAATGCACATTTAATATCCATTTGATAAACTTTGTAGTCCTTGTGAGCTGCAAAAGCCAAGAATAATCTAACTGCCTCAATTCTGGTTGCCGGTGCAAAGGTTTCATTGTAATCAACTCCTTCTTTCTGAGAATATCACTTACACACTAGTCTTGCTTTATTTCTGACAACTTTACCATCTTCATTAAGTTTGTTTCTAAATACCCATTTGGTTCCAATTACATTTTAATCTTTAGGTCGGGGAACTAATGTCCAAGTATTGTTTTTCTCAATTTGTCCTAATTATTCTTCCATAGCTTTAATCCAAAATTTATCTTCACATGCCTCATTGATAGATGATGGTTCACTTTTAGAAATAAGACATACCTCTTCATTTGCCAATCTTCCTCTTGTCATAACTCCTTTAAATTTGTTTTTAATTATCTGATCTTCAAAATGATTCGGTCTTACATAATGGGGTGTCTTAGTTTGCTGTTGTTCTTCAATTACTATGGAATCCTTTGATGATACCGAGGTAACTAGATCTTCATTCTGTACCGGTGGATTTAGTGTAGGTTCATTTGTCACAATTTCTATTGCCAGTTCAGAGTTTATATACCTTGAAGTTCCTTTGAATTGTTCATCAATCTTTACATTTGTACTCTCAACAATTTTCTGCAATCTCTTATTAAAACATCTATATGCCTTTCTCTTAGATGAATAATGAAGAAATATTCCTTCATCACTTCTAGGATAAAATTTTCCAATATACTCATCTCTTCTAATATAGCATTTACTTCCAAAAATTCTAAAATACTTAAGAGTAGGAGTATTACCAAACCATAGTTCATGAGGGGTCTTACCGGTTTCACCTTTGATGTGAACTTTGTTGAAATTATAAACATCAGTGCTAGCTACTTCTCTCCAATATACATGTGGTATATTTGCTTCTGATAACATATTTCTTGTTGCATCCAAGATAGTTCTATTTTTCCTTTCAACAACACCATTCTACTGTGGTGTCTGAGGTGCTGATAATTGTCTTCTGATTCCATTCACTTCATAGAATGTATTAAAGTCCTTAGATGTGAATTCTCCTCCTTGATCTGATCTTAGACATTTGATTTTCTTATCGGTTTCATTTTCAACCATTGCTTTGAATAGTTTGAACTTCCCAAGTGCTTCTGATTTTTCTCTGAGAAAAGTAACCCAACACATTCTAGAATAATCATCAATAATTAACATGAAATATCTATCACCTTGTAAGCTTTTAGTTCTAGATGGACCATGTAAATCAGTGTGAATCAAATCAAGAGCATTATTTGATTTTTCTAGAATACTTTTGAAACTAGCTCTAACTTGTTTTCCAAATTGACATTCCTTACAAATTGTATTCTGAGGTTTCACAATTTTAGGTAGATCTCTAACTGCCTTAGAAGTACTGATCTTTACCATGCAATCAAAGTTTACATGACATAGTCTCTTATGCCTTAACCAACTTTCATCTATATGTGCAATTAACCATGCCTTTTCACTATTATTTAAATGAAAGATATTACCTCTAGTCTGATTACCGGTTGCAATTTCCAAACCAGTTCTATTCATGATTTTGCATTTTCCATTTTTAAATTGTAACTGAAATACTTTCTCAACTAGTTGACAACACTTAAAAGGTTATGCTTTAATCCTTCAACATAGTAGACATTGTTAGTGTTATTCTTACCATCAAGAGATATTGAACCCGTACCTTTGATTGAATAGGCTTTGTCATCTCCAAATCTTACTAAACCTCCATTGTATTCTTGAAAGTTCAAGAAGTTACCTTTCTCTCCAGTCATGTGATGTAAGTATCCTAAGTCAATGATCCATTCATCCTTTGCTTCAACATTAGCTGCTAGGGCTTGTTCTACTAGTTGAGCAATAGGTGTCGGTTGATCCTCTATTATAGCAACAAAAACCCATTGATTATCTGCTAGATCCTCATTAGAATCATCAGTCACACCTTCATCAGCAATGTAATAGGATTTGTCTTTGTTCTTCTTAAATCTGTATCTCTGATATTTAGGATTAGGCTTGTATGTTTTTCTAGCTTCTTCTCTTAGTCTAGCATGTCTATCAGGGCATCCCAAAGCCATATGACCAATCTCATTGCAGTTAAAGAATTTAAAGGTGTAACATCCTAAAATTGCGACACTTGCAATTTCGACTGCATTTCGGTCTTCACGATGGCGACGCAACACGGAACCTAAATGGAGACCCCGAAACTTGTCCACGACATCAAAAACTGCATTTTTCAAGCACCCTGGCCTGATCCTCGTTGCACCCTGCTGTCTCGGGAGGTGGGACTAGAGCACCCAGTGCCCTGGTCCCCCAGGACCATGGTGCCCAGCGCCCTGGTCCCTGGCCCTATTTTGGGCCCGGTCTCCTATGGGACTTTAGGTCTTTTTGTTTGCAAATTGGAAAATATCATTTCTTGGTCAGCCTAAGGTCAAGAAAATCAGTCTTTTAACCCTAATTGACAAGTATATAAACTACATTTTCCTCTCCCATTTGGGTAAGAAGGACATATGTGTACAAGGCGAAAGCGATATTCAAACATTCAAGCATTCAAGCATTCAAGCATTCCTTCAAGCAATTGATCATTCTAAGTCTCCATTCAAGGCTAAGTGTTGCATTCAAGACAAGGATTCAACCATTGAAGAGGAGATCACATACTACAACATACAACATACAACATACAACAACATCTATACCTTCGCACATAAGGATACAAACATCCTTACAACAAGGTATTAGTAGTTGTTTTACATTACAATCATTTACATTTACAACATTTCTCATTTCGTGGTTAATTCCAAAACCAGGGTTTGACCTAAAGGCAAACCCCTAATCCCTAAACCCCCAATTGTCTTCGCTTTTCTGTGTGTAGGTTGCAGGTACGCGGCTGAAATTGAAGATCTGGAATCCTTGTGCAGAGACGAACAGATCCCCCTTCGTTTCGCGGATTTTTCGGAGGACTGTGTGCACGCCGAGCACCATCGTCCTGTCAACTTTTGCTCAAATTTGTAGGATAGCGTCGTATCGACATTTTACAGCTAATTCCAGGTCTGCAGCTTCATCCTATATCCCTATCTCAGTTTATAAGCGAATCTTTCTCACTTTCTATGCATTCCTAGCTTGATCATTCTATGCACATTCTTTACAAAAGAGGGTAGCCTTGCTGTCTTAACCCTTGAAACTCATTTAGAATCCAATCTTGCATTGTGTGGGATTGGATCTTGTGGGTTTCAACCCCTCTTTTGAATGTAAAGTCTCCCCTAAGTGAAAACCGTCAACCCTAGTAACCTCCCTTCTCTCTCCTTGGAGTTGGAAGAGGGGAGAGCAACTAGGGTTCGATCGATTTTTCGCTTTACATTTTGGTGAACCCGACATGAACATCCTTTCTGATTATTCATGGTTATATTTCAAAATTGGATTCCTTGATTACATTTCCATGTTTGATCTTTTGCAAAATTTTAGAGGTTAATTGCATAAAAACCCTAAATTTTCTTTTTGAAAATTGAACTTGTGAAATGTTTAATTGTTAATGCTTGTTTCAGATCTACCCTTCTATTGCAAATTTTCAATTCATATTTGTGCTTTAATTCTGAAAATTAAGTGGTTAAGTGTCAAAACCCTAATTTTTGAAACCCACTTGATTCAACCTTTGTCCGACAATTTCACTAATCAAAACATCTCCAAATCAGTTGTAACTTTGGAGTCCACAATAAATTCATAATATCTTTCATCCCTGAAAATTTCAAAAAAAGTTGCGAGGACCATGTGCACTTCGAGCGCCATCGTCCCTGACATTTTTTCCGAAATTTCGGGAGCTAGATCTTACTGTATTTTTCTGCTAAAATCCAGAATTTTGGCTGATTTTATCAATTCTAACACTTTCAAAATTACTGTCAAAGTTGGTCTTGTGATTGCTTGGATTAAGGCTCCTAATCATTCAAAAATTGTTGAAATTGAAATTTTGTGTCAAAATTGTGTTCTTACTATCCTAAATCTGAAAAGTGTGTTAGCATTCATTCAAAATTTCAGTGCTTCATTCAAATTCTTGCAACTTGTGACTTTTGAAATTAAGTGCTTAATTACAACAACTTTGATTTCCGCTTTCAAAATTGAATTTTGTGTGAAATTGAGTCAACTTTTAAATTTCAAAACTTGCATTGCTTTTGATATTCCCTCTAAAATCATAAAATTCAAAATTTCAGTTTCCCTCTCTTTTTCAAAATTCAAATTTTGCATTTTTCGACAATCTTGGTAGGGTTCAATTTTGAGATTGCAACTTTAATTTGGCCTATCTACAGATCGTAAAATCACTCAATTTTTTCAGGTTAGCTTTAAAATCATCATAACTTTCATCCCTGCAAATTTTGAAAAAAGTTGCGAGGACCGTGTGCACTCTGAGCGCCACGGTCCCTGACATTTTTTCCAAAATTTTGGGAGATTGTCGTGATTGCATTTAACAGCTTAAATCTAGGAGATTGGCTGATTTTACTGAAATTTGCTACCTCTAAAATTCAAAATCTTCTCTCCCTCTCTAGTGCATGAGTTTTACAACAATAAGCCCTACTTACACTATTCCCGTTAGACGAAGCCTTAGAATTAAGTCTTTCCAAGGTTTAATTACTGAGGAGATGGAACCTAATTTGGATAGCCTTTTTAAGGAGGACATGGGTAATTCCTCTAATCCTCCTAATGATGAAGAAGCTCTCCATGAGGTTTCTGTAGAACAACTTGCAGAATTGGATAATCAATTTGACGATTTTCGACAATGGATTTCTCAAGAATACCCCGATAGTCAAGCTCTTCCTTTAATTGAGGGTCTAAAACATATGCTTCAAAGTGATAAGAATGGAATTGATATTTTGTGTGGTATTGTACACATTGTGGATTCGAATGTGATGCCTATGAAGAGTTGTGCCAAAACTTTAGGTTATACATAACCTCCGACTCAAGTCAATCATTCTATTCCTTTGACAACTTCTATTGCTAGCATACCTACCTTTACATCAAACATAATGGCTACTTCAATACAAGACATTCCTCCTATGATCACCAATCATGGGGGCAATCCTTCTTCTTCAATTAACCCTCTTCCTTCATTTAATCCAACTTCTTCATTCATTCCTTCAATGAGTGTTCCAATTACATCTCCACAAATGAACATGACGCAAGGGGACAATTCATTTAAGCATTCCATTCCTCCTTGTAGTGTTCCTCCTTTCCAATCCTCTCCTATGATTAACTATCATAGTGTCCCGCCACCTTACTCTTTACCTTCTTTCAATAACATAACACCTCCATCTCAATCTAACACATCTAATATGAATTCTTCGACTCAAGCAACCATTAACAATCTTGCACAAACTGTCTCTTCTTTACAGCAACAAATTGCCTCTATGAATCAATCTAAGTTTACTGTGCCCACATTTGATGTTGCGAGCCCACTTTCTCTTGACATTGTTCGAGCTATCCCTCCTAAACATGTTGAAATCCCGCATTTGGAGCTTTATAATGGTAAAGGTGATCCTCTAACACATGTTAAGACTTTTCAAACAATATGTACTGATTTTGCTTATGACCAAAGGTTCCTTGCAAAACTGTTTACTAGAACATTAAGAGACAAAGCCCTACAATGGTATTGCTCATTGCCTTCTTATTCCATTACTTCTTTCGAACAACTTGCAAATGCTTTCATTCAACAATTTCAAAACAATATAAGTCCTAAAGTTACTTTGATTGGTTTAATGCATTGTAAACAAGGTGTTAAAGAAAAAGTGACTGATTTCATTGGTAGATATAAGCATTTGTATGCTCAAATTTCTTTTCCAGTGCTTGACAATGATACTCAAAGAATCTTTATTTCTAATTTACGAAAAGATATTCGAGACAAACTTCTATTTTTTGAGTTTACTTCTTTCCAACAGTTGTGTGCAACTCTTCACAATTATCAACTGACTGTGAGTCAAATGGAACAATCACATCCTATGGCTCTGAGTGATAAGGGTGATAGCAGTCAACAACCATTTGGAAAGTTTAAACCGAATAGAGATTCCATCAAATTCAATGAAAACATCATCAACAACAATGTGAATGCAGCATCAGGTGTGCCTCCTATTTCTAAATTTTTCAAGAAAGAAGGAAAGTATACTCCTTTGAATGAATCATTGCATAGTATTATGAATAAGTTATTGGAACAAAATGTGCTTACTCTTCCTCCTATAAGGCAAATTGATCCTACAAAGATAAATTCACCTTATTTTGATAACAAATCTTTTTGTCAATTTCATCGTCAACCTGGGCATGGTACTGAAAAATGTTTTTCTTTAAAGGGTAAGATTCAAGATTTGATTGATAATAATACCATTTCTGTTTCTGGAGTGAATGATAAAGGCAACACATCTGTAGCTCCTCCTAACCAAAATCTTCAAATTTTTACTGATCCATTACCATCTCATACCTCTAATGCGATTTAGACTAATGATTGCTCTCTCTCATCTGATGGTCTTGTGTCTATGACTCCGAATGTGATTAACTTTGTAGAGCAGCAAGAAAAACCTAAAGAACCTTCCATCACATTTGATTCTAGTGAAACTATCAGGGCACCTGATGGTCCTTTATACATAGTTGCAAAAGTCAAGAATACACCTTGCCGTGGTGTGCTTATTGATCCTTCGTGCATGGTTAATGTTATTACTGAAGAATTTCTTTTTACTTTGCAATTGAATCAAGTGATCTATGACAAAACAGATGTGATTGTGAAATTATTTGATACATTTTCTTCTCCTGCAATTGGTTCTATTACATTACCTATTGAGGTCCATAACAAATCCCTTGATGTGAACTTTGCTATTATTCCTTCATCCGAAGAATTTTGTGTGAAGCTTGGCTATCCTTGGCTATCTTCCATGAAAGCTATTGCTTCTCCTATTCATAAATGTTTGAAATTTCCCCATAATGGTGAAGTTGTTAGTATTAATCATAGTCTCTTTAAACCAGCTGAAAGAACTTCTAGTATTCCTATTGATTACTTTTGGCCTAAACAATTCCAATCTCTTCCACCACGAAGTGATCATCTTTTCAAATCTTATCAAAAGTGGAAAACAGATATGATCCTATCTCTAAGTGAACCTAGAATACCTAAACTTGATATTCCTATCATTCTTGAGAAGGAAGTTCTTCCTTTGAAAGATAAAATTAATGTCTTTGCTCAAGAAGATTCCCAACCCATCCCTATGGATGTGACTATGTCTATGCCTAATAAACTTTTTAAAAGTAGACCTATACCTCCTAGTCATGATGGACTTGGTCTCCTTCCTAAACCAAATATTCCTCCTTTATATGGAGCAGTTCCTCCTCCTTCCTTTTATAGAGAGAAGAGACCTTATTCTTCTCCTATTATCCAACCTAAGAGACCACAACCTAAACACCCAAGTGATAAGGATGAGAACATTCCTCCTCGTCAATCTTCTCCACTTCCTACTAAGGCTAGATGAAATTGTTCTGCATGTGAACACCGACGAAAGCGTCGTCTTAGAGCTCAAGCAGCTGCTTCTCAAACTTTGCAATCTCCAAAAACACCTTCAACAAGCATTATTCCATTTTCTCCAGAATCTCCTAAACATAAGATGCATGATGATCTTGATCCTGTGCGAATTAAAGATCCTATTTTTATAAATCTTGATGATGATATAGATGAAAATGTTATTCATGATGAAAATGTTACTCCTCTTGCTTCTGATAGTGAATATGAACTTGTTGATATTGATAACCATTTATCTAATGAATTTTCTAAAGCACTTATCCTAGCTCCTAGACAAGAACAATGTGGCTTGGAACATGAACATAGCCCTTGTTTGGATCTTGTGATAGTTCCATCTACTGTGTTGGATGTTCCTCCTCTAGCGTGTTCCCTACCTTCCCAAAACATTGATCAGCAAGATCGGGGGGTAGATGACGTGCTAGACTAGTTACATCAGCATAGCAAACTCTCTCCTCCTCTCTTTTGTTACTTCTTCTATATGTTATTCTCATTCTTCTATTTGTTGTCCTTAGTGTTGTCTACTTGAGGGCGATGCAAAGCATTGAGATCTCTTTTGGTCTCTCTCATGTTGACTCAAAAGACACATGTGTTCCCTTCTTCTAGGTGACCTTCCTTGATTAGGGAATGAAGAACAATTATGCATACATACATATGATATACATGACTTATCATATAGCATACTAACCCCGAGGAAAGTGAAGTCACCTCATGCTTTGTGTTTTGTGTCTATTATCCTTGGGTTTATCTCACACTTGGGGGCTAAATCTTTGTGATAACATGCTCCTTTCCCTTCTCATTTCTTATGTGTATCACTACGTTAAAGCAATCACCCCCGTTGAGGCGTGTGTGATTGCTTTAACGTAGGGGGGCATACACCCTATCTATCCCTTCAGGATACTTGAAAATTTCCTGGCAAACTTAGCTTTGCCTTGAAAATTTTTGGTATTTTTCTTGAATGACTCATAGTGAGGGAACCTTACTACTGACAGTCATGGTTCTCTGTCTTGATCTTCCCTTTTACTTTGTCAATCGAAGTCGTAAGATCCTTAGTCCACTGGGGGCTTGGTGTATCTTGCCTCCTTGACGTGGTGAAAGTCTTTCAATGTTGTTTCCTTGTAATTTACCGGAAGTATGGGCATACGCTTATACTCCCACTAAAGTGGGGGATAAATGTAGCGTCCTAAAATTGTGACACTTGCAATTTCGACTGCATTTCGGTCTTCACGATGGCGACGCAACACGGAACTTGAATGGAGACCCCAAAACTTGTCCACGACACCAAAAACTACATTTTTCAAGCACCCTGGCCTGATCCTCCTTGCACCCTGCTATCTCGGGAGGTGGGACCAGAGCACCTAGTGCCCTAGTCCTTCAGGACCAGGGCGCCCAGCGCCCTGGTCCCCCAGGACCATGGTGCCCAGTGCCCTAGTCCCTGGCCCTATTTTGGGTCCGGTCTCCTATGGGACTTCGGGTCTTTTTGTTTGCAAATTGGAAAATATCTTTTCCTGGTCGGCCTAAGGTCAGGAAAATCAGTCTTTTAACCCTAATTGACAAGTATATAAACTACATTTTCCTCTCCCATTTGGGTAAGAAAGACATATGTGTACAAGGCGAAAGCGATATTCAAACATTCAAGCATTCAAGCATTCAAGCATTCCTTCAAGCAATTGATCATTCTAAGTCTCCATTCAAGGCTAAGTGTTGCATTCAAGACAAGGATTCAACCATTGAAGAGGAGATCACATACTACAACATACAACATACAACATACAACAACATCTATACCTTCGTACATAAGGATACAAACATCCTTACAACAAGGTATTAGTACTTGTTTTACATTACAATCATTTACATTTACAACATTTCTCATTTCGTGGTTAATTCCAAAACTAGGGTTTGACCTAAAGGCAAACCCCTAATCCCTAAGCCCCCAATCGTCTTCACTTTTCTGTGTGTAGGTTGTAGGTACGTGGCTGAAATTGAAGATCTGGAATCCTTGTGCAGAGATGAACAGATCCCCCTTCGTTTCGCGGATTTTTCCGAGGACCGTGTGCACATCGGGCGCCATCGTCTCATCAAATTTTGCTCAAATTTGCAGGACAGTGCCATATCGACATTTTACAGCTAATTCCAGGTCTGCAGCTTCATCCTATATCCCTATCTCAGTTTATAAGCGAATCTTTCTCACTTTCTATGCATTCCTAGCTTGATCATTCTATGCACATTCTTTACAAAAGAGGGTAGCCTTGCTATCTTAACCCTTGAAACTCATTTAGAATCCAATCTTGCATTGTGTGGGATTGGATCTTGTGGGTTTCAACCCCTCTTTTGAATGTAAAATCTCCCCTAACTGAAAACCGTCAACCCTAGCGACCTCCCTTCTCTCTCCTTGGAGTTGGAAGAGGGGAGAGCAACTAGGGTTTGATTATTTTCTGCTTTACAAAAGGGTGCTTTACCTTCATACTTACTTCCAATTGGACCTTTTGGCATTTTTCTTGCAAATAGTGCTTCAAGTTCTTCAAGCTTTTCATTCTCCTTCCTGGTTTCTTCAAGTTCTCTTGCATAAAAGGCTCTCCAGTCTGATTTGTCAAATGATGGAGCAGATGATGTTGATGCTTTAAAGGCCAAATCAGGTTTTATAGTAGCAACAGTACCAAATTCCTCAATTTCAAATGCTGAAAGTTTTCCAATCAATGTATCCCTAGTTACTGATGTATTAGGTATTGTTCTTAACTAATTTATAGCAGTAACCTTCATTTTGTATGCTGGTGGCAATCCTCTTAAGATTTTTGAAACAATTTCATCCTCACTCAAAGCTCCTCCACAGCATTTAATACCCAAAACAATTTCATTTACTCTTTCCATAAAAGCAAAAATCCTTTCATCTTCTTCCATTTTCAGATGTTCATACCTAACTCAGAAGCTTTCAAGTTTTGCAATCTAGACTATGGAATCTCCTTCATTTAGTGTTTCCAAATGATCCCAAATAGCTTTAGCAGTAGACCTATCTAATAATCCCATGATTTGTTGATCTGATATTGTGCTCAAAACTACTTCTCTTGCTTTGCAATCATTCTCTTCATCTTTAGCTAAGGTAGTTGGAGCAGTTTGACCAGCTATAGCAACAATATAACCATTCTTTGTAACTTCCCAGATGTCTTTACCAATGCAATTCAGATGTGTCTCCATCTTGATCTTCCATATCCCATAGTTGGTTCCATCAGGTTTAGGATTGTCCTTCCTAAAGTAATTAGTAGACATTGGATCTCCTCAAGTTGTTAAACTTCTGCAAAAGAGGACTAAACAGAGACAATTGAGACAACTGAGAGGTGGATACCAATTGTTAGGTCCCGGAGACAACTGAGAGGGGGGGGGTGAATTAGTTGTCTCATAAATTCAATCTAAAAACCAATTAACCAACTTGATGCTTAATACCAGTAAACCAATTAAGTATGCCAGTAGATAGTGTTAATAGTAAATTGTTATACTGGTAAGGATTATTGAATGAAATATAAACATAAAGTCATCCATAACACATAACACCAATATTTGTACGTGGAAACCTTGTAACGGGAAAAACCATGGTGGGAAACCTAACCCACAATCAAATGATACTACTACACATAGTAGGTGTACATAATGGGGTCTGTACATGCAGAAAGGCCAACAGCCTAGAGCTCACTCCTCAATCACAAAATGGGAGTCACACTAACTACAGTTGGATAGTTAAATCCAATAAGTATGTACTACACAAAATAACATCTTCATATGCTGGATTCAGTACCGGTGTAATGCTGATATTCTTATACAAAAACCTAGCTTCACCTTCAAATGATGTCTTCATGTATACCTCTGCTTAATCTCACATATACCTTCACTCTGTTCTTTTTTGCATTCCACACTTGATCTTACAAATAAGATCTTACATTTATACCATACCCTAAGACCAATTTTAGTAGGTCAACTCTACAAGATATTACAATAAAATAATTTTACAAACAATATAATATCTGATGCAATAACCAATTTAAACATGTCAGCTTAGTGCATTTACATCAATAATAAATCATCTCCATAGTGTGCCATGCTGATTTGGAAAAGATAAACCTGCTGGTGTAACCCTAGATAACCCTGGACCTATTTGTGGGTAAAAGAAAATATGCAAATATGAATATATCAATGATCAATTCTTCAAATCAAAGTGTCCACATGATATCTTTGACATTACCAAGTGTCTTCCATATCATTCCAGGTACCGGTGGAAATTATATCCTGCCGATGAACCATATACTAGTAACTGTTCACAGTTTACTTGCTTGCCAGTGAATGTTGCTGGATCTCCAAAATGCTTGTTTTCGGTAGGTGTTGACATCAATGACAAAACCATACCAAAATAGCAACAGTCTCAAAGGACATAAAGGCACTTATTGATGTTATCCTAGAGAAAGGGAGAAAGAGGAAGGATTTGGTAGTTCACATTGAACCTATTACTGTTGAATCTGAATCAGAGAATAACACACCATTAGACTGATAACTTAATGATGAATGAATAGTTCCAAAATAGTACTGAGAGGGGGGGTGAATCAGTATAGGAAAAAACTCAACCTTAAACCAGTTTGTCAACTAACACTTATGCACTGATAGACAAACAACAGCATTGGTCCTTCAACAGAGTTCAACCGGCAAAATCGAGTGTAACTAAGACAAGAAAAGACCAGTTGACACTTATCTTCTCATATAGTCTAACTCTTCATTCCCATTTCACTCTAATGCATGAATAGGCAATCTACCATTAAAGCTATACATATTACAGCAAGATCAACATGCATCACCACTTAATCAGAAGACAATCATAACATCACACATCACACACATATTTTTCACGTGGAAACCCAACTGAGAAAAACCACGGTGAGGATGAATACCCACAAGCTTGTTTTTGAACTCTTTGGAAGTCCACTCTGTTAGGAGCCTTGTCTGGTTAAAGACAGATATAATAGGTTTTGTTAGGAACTAATCCTATTAGGGATCACCTGGTTAAGGGATGGCTACAATACCCAGTTAAGGGTTAAACCCTATTAAGGGTACCTTGTTAGAGGATTTCAAGAACTCAATAGCTAAAGGATATCAATAACTCAGTAGCTTCAAGTTACCCTGTTAGAGGATTTTCAACAAGCCAGTTAAGGCTACCCTGTTAGGGGATTTCATAACTGTTGAAGTGGTTAGAGATCAACAGGTATATCAATGACCTGATAATAGCACTCAATGCCAATGCAGATCTACTTAAGCTCCTCTTCACCTTCTGCACTTACACTCTATAGATATGACTTCTCTCCTCTGGTCTGGTAAGAATCACATATCTCTTCTCTTACATACACACACATAGCTTTTGCCAACAACCTTTGAAAGAATCACAACATCAACCTTATAAGACAACAGACAGGTTGGTAGTGTAGACATCTACAAATGGTCAACATTTGTGGAGTCATACTTTAACATTTGCGCATTGCCTTATTTTAGGGTTCTTACATTGCATTAACATTTCTTCTATGTTGTGCACTTGGTCTTTATCATTTGTGAGCATCGAGTCCTTCTTCTGCATTCCTCATTTTTCTTGATTTTGAATTAGGTCTTGTTGATAGCAATCTTCAGTCATGATTTTGGTTGATCATATCCTCTCGCATCATGGTACATGCTCATTTATCATCATTTTCGACATCGTCAATCCTAATCGATGATAGAATTAGGGTTTTTTCCTCTTGTCAACCTTGTCATTTTGTGATTGCTTCGTCATCAATCCTTGTCCTTGTCAATCTTGTCATTTTATGATCGATTCGTCATTGATCTTTATCCTTGTCAATCTTGTCATTTTGCGATCGATTCGTCATCGATCCTTGTCCTTTTCAATCATGTCAATTTGGATCGATTAGTCATTGTTCCTCATCAATTGGCACCTATCAATTTGATCTCCTTATCAATCTTGGTCAATTTGTCATTGATTTTTGTCTACCAATCTCAATCATTTATCAACATTGATCCTTTGTTAATCAGAATCATGATCGTACCTACATTAATTTCTAGGGTTTTATGATTTGTTCATTTAATCCTTTTTCTTCTTCTTTGTGGGTTAAACAAATCTATTTATTTAGTCCTAGGTCTCTTTCATGAATTAATTAATGGATGAAAACCTATTAATTAATTCACCTAATTTCTATTTCATCTTTTTCCTCAATTTTCTAATTTGCTAATTTCTCCTAATTCCTAATTTCTATTTCTCCTATTTTCTTTAATTTTTCTAATATTTCCCCTAATTTCATTCCTTCATTTTCTCCTATGTTTATGCTTCCACTTGCCATAATTTGTCATAATTTGTCATACATCTTGCATAGCAACTTGTCATAATTTGTGCATAATTTGTCATACATCTTGCATAGAAACTTGCCATAATTTGTGCATAATTTGTCATACTCCTTGCATAGCAAATTGTCATTTGTCATAATTTTGCCATTCTTGATTTGAATTTCCTTTCAAATCTCTTCATGCTAATCTTGTCCTCTCTCCAATTTGTCTATAAATTGGATGAGTTTCTTCAATCAAGAGAGGAATCAATCAATCACATTTTCGAGTAACCTTATGCTACAAATTTCATCTCTCAACAACTTGCTTTCCACATGCATTTTGCACTTGTAGGTGAGATCCACATCAAATTTGAAGGTGAAAGAAGAACAATGGAGGAACAATGAAGGAGATACATGCTTTGGTTTGCATTTTATTTTGGTATTTCATCTTCATGCCTTTATTGAATGTATTAGGATTTCTTTTCATTGAAATTTAGCTTTGTGGTTAGCTAATTGATATTGCTTTGATGTTTTCCCAAATTCCTAGTTACATTTCTGGTGAACCCAATGTGAACACGTAAATCTGACAACTTTGTGAGTCTAATATTTGCATGCAGGTTTTATGTGTGGATTTGTTTTTGCATGCATGTTTTTGGTGTTAATCCATTTTTGCATGTAGGATTTTTGGACTAATCCATTGTTGCATGTAGGTTTTTTGTCCTAATACATTATTACATGCAGGTTTTTAAAACTAATTTGTTGTTGCATGCAGGTTTCATGAGTGCATTTGTTGTTGCATGTGTATTTTTTGGACCAATCCATTGTTGAATGCAGGTTTTTTGCACTAATATGTTGTTGCATGCAGGTTTTTTGCACTAACATGTTGTTGCATGCAGGTTTTATGACATGATCTATTATTGCATGTGGGTTTTATGGAGTCTAAACAATGATTTATGTAGGATTTCTTAACATGCAATGAACAACAAATCTTCACATAGTTTAATTAGAGGGATTTAATGAACAACAAATCTTCACATAGCCTAATTAGGAGGTTTGAATGAATCCTACAATTCTCACATAGTTTTAATTAAGATATGGATCAAAGAACAACAACAAATTCCATATTTCATGCATGCAAAAGGGTTTAAAACAAACAACAAATTGCATTTAATCATGGTTTAAATTGATCAAATCTTTTTAAAATTAATGTGGAATTAATCTCATCTAGTCTTAATTAGGATGCAAATGAATCAATAAACTCATTTGATTTTCTAAAGGTCAAAAAAATCAATGCTTATCATGTCTTTTTTTTAATTTTGTTTGTGTGTTTTTAACCCTTAGAACTAGGCCTGCCTCCCGATTCGCCTGGCACTTCACACAGGCATTGGTGAGAGGGAATGACCCAAAGTGGTGACAGGCTAAAGCAAAGCTCTTCCGAACCACTCTAAATAATTGTGGATGCAACAAAAGTTGTAGAGAATGGGTGCTGGAATGGTATTGTGACGATTTATTCGTTGGATCAATACCCACCCGAACGGGTGCCCTTACTAGAATCTCTTGTTTTTAGATGCCAAAATACTTCTATTTGTTGGCTTAGGCATTGTGATATGCACATGGTGGAGAAACCTCTCATGTACTCCTCAATTAGAGATAGAAATTTCTTGGGAAGTGATGCCCCTTGAACTCAAAGCTTGGTATACCCGAGAAGAGAGTGCACTATAAGGGGGAGCCAATGCTACCAAGCATCTAGCTATCCGACTGAGTGTTGTATTTTATGGCTAGAGGATTCAAGAGATATTGCCCTTGCCAGCCATAGGATTTGTTGTCAATGTGCTTGATTGTCTTGATTCAAAGTCCAACAAACATTTTGTCTTCCGTGATTGTCAAAAGTTAAATCAAAAACAAACTTTCAAAAGTGCTCATAATCAACTTGGGTTTTCAAAATCAACAACCTTCAATTCAAAACAAAATCCAAACAAAAGTCCAAATTTGTCCAAGTATTCATCCAACATTTGAACATGGCTTGTCAAAACATTGAATGTCTTTGTTTCAAAATTCATGTCACTTTAGGCTAAGTTTTGCATAGTCCAACTTAGGTCCTAGGGCATATTGTCATCTCCCTTCATTTTAGTCCTTTTCATTGCAAGAATCCTCATTTTGTACTTAGGTTCAAAATCATTTCCCTAAGTTTTCATTTCATTGTCATATCCAAGCTAGATTTCCATTTAGGTGACATTCGTGCATTATCCTTGTCATGCTAAAATTAGGTCTTGCCTAGGCTGCATTTTGCATATTCCAAGTCATTGGTCTTCACATATCCTTATCATTGTATTGTCATCTTGTCTTGGCTTCATCTTGTCATATCATATCCTTAGATCATTTTCATGTCATATCCTAAGTCATTGTCATAATCATTGCCTTTTGCATTTAGTCTCAAAAAATTTGGTTTGTCAAACTTCAAAAATCAAAACTTTGGATGATACCCTAAGTTGTTGTTAGGGAATCTTGACCTTGTCTAAAATTTTTCCTTTCATTAATATCATTTCTGTCAAACCTAGCTTAGTATCCAAGCATATAGGTGCGACATTGTCAATTTGCCCTATTGTCATTTGGTCCTTTGTCCTTTAAGGTCTTGACTTCATTTCAATTTCCCAAGGTTGTGTCTTTATCTTTGCATTTCAAAAGTTTGTCTCCAAAAATTCAAAAACTCCAAAAACATTAAGTTGCATTGTCATCCTTTTAGGTTGCATTTGTCAATCCCATTAGTTGCATTGCATAGTGACATGTTTGTTGAAATGAGGTCTCAACCTTCTTACAAAGCCATGTCATCACAATTGAGAAATCAATCATGTCAATCCAATCTCTACATGTCTTAGAACTTGGATCAAACTTATCATGATGATGTAAATGTCCAAATACAAAAACTATAGGAGAAACTAGCTCAAGAAAAGGAGATATTGGAACAAAAAGTGAAAAATAGTGAGAAGATTAGATCCCAAATGTCCAAAACATTTAAAAAATTTCAAGGTCCAAACCCAAAATTTGAGCCAATTGATGTAAAATCTCTTATCGAATGATCAGACATACCAGCTCTCATCTCTCAAATAGAGATGATGAAATAATTTCAAAAAACAAGCACAAATTTCAATCAAGTCCCAAATCAAAATTCATTTGGTCAAATTTCATTCAATAAAATCTCGAATCAACAACATATACAACCAACACAACCAATGGTTCAATTTCAACAGTATGTCCAACCAACTATACAATGTCCACAAATAGTTCAACCAATGGTGGAATATCAACAAGTTCCATCAACATATCAATATCAACAACTACAATCACAAATTCAAAAAAAAAACTTGCAACATGCACCAAGCCAAATTTTGAACATGTCAAACCAATTTGATCAACATCTAGTTCGAAATCAAAACATGACATCAGACCAAAAACAACTCCTTTCCAAACAAGTTCAAATTCCAGATACAACTATGTCAAAACCTTGAAAGAAAGGTGGCCTTATTGCAAGGATCTTAAGGAACCTACCAAGTGAGTTCTTTGAGGAAGATCAAGATAATACAATTATGTCTAGCAATGCCTCATCTCCCCACAAACAAATTGACTCTCCAGTGGCATCTATCCCTACACCTTTAGAAGTTTCACAAGAACCTTCCATATTGTCCTCATCAAACAATATACCCAAGGATGAAATTATCCAAGGGCTATCCATAATTGATTGCCAGAATAATCCAATTCATGATGCACATCCTTGTCATGTTTCAAAAATACAAGACCCAATGCCACCATGCACTTTATTGCCATTACCTATTTTAGAGGACCCCATTCAAAGTCCCTCTTCCTCATGTTCTAGCATTGATTCCTTGCCAGAGTCCATCACAAATGTTCAAAGTGCATTTCCTTCATGCCAAAACATTGATTCCTTGTCAGAATCCTCCATCCATATCCAAAGTCCAACCTCATGTCAAGAGGATAATTTAGAGCATGAAGAAACGTGTCTTGAAATAGATCAAGATCAAGATCTTGAAACCTTATTATCCCATCCAATTGTTGACCAGGACCCCATGTTCCCAAACACTCATGATGATTCCCCTATTCTTTTCCATCTTATCCAAAGTCCTATTGACACTCAATTCCCCGAGCAAGATCAAGATATCCCAATCCATCCAATCCCAAACAATCCCCTTCCATTTCATTAAAAAAATGTCCTTTCAAATCCCATTGACATTCCACTTCCTAAGAAAGATCAAGATATCCCTTCCATCCTTTCCGATGATCCCATTAAAAGTCAAGAGCAAAGCACCTTTAAAGAGGATTCCAATGATCTTCCTCCTTGTCAAGATCAAATTATTCCTTCAGATCCTCCACAAGATCCACTTGTTCCTCCATCTCCAGATCTTAATCCCGCATATACACTCCAAGATCTCATTTCTTTTAATGATCCCATTATTTCTCACATTCCATCTCTTGAAGAGCCTGTCATTGAACCATGTCCACTACACAATCCCAGTCCCCCTCATGATCCTAATCCCCCTCATGATTCTAACATGTCAGTGCAAGGTGTTCATGAACCCTTGACATTCATAATGGGTTCTTCCACTTTGGTGCAATCCTATCCACTTCAAGATCTCATTATTTCTCTCATATCATATCCACCTCATAATGGACTCGCGTCTTCTTCCCAACGAAAAGAGTATCCTACAAGTCAAGATATTCATAAAGGCAAGGGAGTAGACCTTCATGAGAAAGAACCCCTCCATATCAAAGAAGATCTTAAGGGTCATGTCTACACAACTCAATCTCAAGATGTGGGTACCCCTACTAAATCCAACATCCCTTCAAAATCCAAACATATCCCTTCCCCATCATACTTTCCATCCATCTTAGGTCCTTATATACCTTTGTCCTCTATGCAAGGTCAGCAAAGGCACACATCCTTGAGTAAATTTAATCAACCAAAATAACTCTATTTCATTCATATCCATCCATTCATTCTTTTCCCCCTCCAAGAAATTTGGATGCCAAGTATAAACGTCATAAGTCTAGCAATCCACATGTATTCAAGGATCAACATGTCCAATATAATCGACATGTCAGAACAAAGAACAATATGATCTATAAAGAAAAAGAAATATCGAAAAGGCCACAAAGGCCCATTGAGAAAAATAAAGCAAAGTCAAAATATAAATGGGTTCCTAAATCCCTTATGCAAGCAATGCACTCCAATGAACCACAAAAGCATGAAAAATCAAAAACCATGTGGGTTCCTAAGAAGCTTCTTGAAGCACAAAAGCCTAAAGAAACATCCAACTTGGCATCCAAAGTTGCTATTCCTCCATCCAACCCTCTCAAATTTGTTCCTCCATCCAACCCTCTCAAATTTGATCCTCCATCACCTTCTTCATCCATTTTGGGCCCTTATGTCCCAAAATCCCAAGCTATTCCTCCATCCAAATCTCACAATCTGAGATCCATTTTTCCTCCATCAATCCACCACCCATCAAGGTGTGTTCCAATGTTGATCTTGCCTTCATTTTCATCTAGTGAAGCCCAATTCTTCCAATACCCTATCCATTATCCAATGAATATTTTCCATCATTTGATCCCTTTGATCCCATCCTTTACATAAATCCTTGCCTTAGTTTCATCTTATTTTCCATGTCCTTATCCTACCAATGTCTTTGAGCATACTTTAAAAGGTCATGGTCCATTTTTTTTTAAGGCTACTATCCAAAAAAAAAAAAAAGAGGTTTGAGTCCTTCTTCCATCCCCTATCATGTGTCCATCTTCTATTGAAAAATTCAAAATACAAAATAAAAAAAAAAGGTGAGAAAAAGAAAGACAAAAGAAAAAAAGTAAAGCAAAAATAATTCATCCACTGATGAAAACCTGGCAAATAGTTGCCTTGGGCAAGTACCATGATGAAAACCTGGCAAATAGGCATCATGCGTAATCTATGAACTTCTTACATACCGTACTTGGGGAAAGGTTTTAACCTATCATATCCTTTTGTCCTTCATTGTTCCATTATCGTATCATACCATTTCATACTCCTCCATTATCCTATTGTCCCTCATGTCCATTTCCTCTTTCCACCTTTGATCTTGACAAGGCTGAGGATCATCATGAGCATCATGCATCTTGTTTGTAGCTTTTCGTCCATCATAGCTTTTGGTCTTTATCCATTTGCTTATTATAACCTTTCATCCATATTTCTTGTCTTATTGGAACTTTCTGCCACTATCCCTTAGCCTAACCTGACCTTCAGTCCATGTCCCTTATCCATTCTTGGTCTTTCTTATCCTATCCATATCTTATCACTATACATACACCCTTTTTCATTCCTTGATCTTGATCTAACATAAGGACGCAAAATTTAAACATAGTTTCAAAAACCTCTTGACATGTCCCTCATGCCATGTCATTGCTTTACATTGTCATTTCCAATCTTTTGTCCCATCACGCAATAGCCCTTGAAAATTGCATCTGTATTGTCTCCATAATAAAAGGGCTTTGTCTTCCTTCTATCCACCAACATTTTAGCAAGCCTATTTATTCACTTATCATATTCCTTTCCTTGCTAGACATTGGGGGCAAAATCATAAAAAATGAAAAATATCTTGAAGAAAAAATCCCTAAAAATAAAAAAATGTCTTGAAAAAAAAAAATCCCTAAAAAGTCAAATAAAGTCCTGAAAAATGAACGAACAAAAAAATTGTAAAAAACTCAAAATTCCTACAAAGTGAAAAACATCAAAATCCAAAAACAATTTCTTTGGCATTTTGCATTTTGTCAATAAATGGTCCCCTTTGTGCATAGATAGATCACTGAGCATACATCCAACAACAATCTATCAAACATTGTGCTTTAATGAAATCACGCATTAACAGATGAACTATTCGACTAAGCAAGAATTCAACCTAATCATAGTTGTCACATCAATCCAAATAACATCAAAATTATCATTGGTCCTTGTCAACATTATCATGGGTCTTATACAGGGTGTGGTATTCTCGAAACCAGACTGTGTCCTGTCTTTGATGGGGTACCGCATTCCCTGAAACCAGGCAGCATGATCATTCTTGTTTTCCACTTTTGATAATGACGATCAGACTGTTTGTTTGACTTAGTTGAATTTTGTGCGTTTCATCTTTTTACTGATTTATCTTTGGCTTCGATCATGTTCGTATGTTGCTCGATGATGTCACTAAGTGATTTAGAGTGACCAGGATGGTTCATGGTCCCTTTCTTTTTTTTGTTGTGTTTGTTGTTTGTGGAATGTTTGTCACAAACCGGGGCAACTATATCATTGGGTGTCTGTGATAAGTATGTTCACTTTGTGAATGCCGCACATACCTCGACCCTTGATGTATACTCCCTAGGATGCTTCACTCATTCCTTGTGTGCGATGTGTCTGTCTTTTGCAAAAGGGGTTGTGTTCTAGCTCTGGCCTTCAATGCCATGATGCTCTGCATCTACTTTGCTACATTAAATAAAGGTTCTCACCTACTTATGTGCATTTGTGAAAGCAATTTTTCCTTCATCTCTAACTATCCTCTGTCTAATTTCTACTTACTAACATTTCTTCCGTCAATCTTGGCAGTTCGTTCGAACCTATCATCTTCTGTCATTCTTATCGATCACTTGGCCTCTTTTCTAGATTTTTCCAGCCAATTCCTCAAGGGGGCATGCATATGTCATTGTTATTGTCTAGGGCATTTTCATTATTGTTCTTTGAAATAATGCTTAAAATCGCATTGTCTCAAAGAGGGGCAAAATGTAGACATCTAAAAATTGACAACGCTTGTGGAGTCATACTTTAACATTTGCGCATTGCCTTATTTTAGGGTTCTTGCATTGCATTAACATTTCGTCTATGTTGCGCACTTGGTCTTTATCATTTACGAGCATTGAGTCCTTCTTCTGCATTCCTCATTTTTCTCAGTTTTGAATTAGGTCTTGTTGATAGCAATCTTCAGTTATGATTTTGGTCGATCTTATCTTGTCGCATCATGGTGTGTGCTCATTTATCATCATTTTGGACATCATCAATCCTAATTGATGATAGAATTAGGGTTTTGTCCTCTTGTCAGCCTTGTCATTTTGTGATCGATTCATCATCGATCCTTGTCCTTGTCAATCTCTTCATTTTGTGATCGATTCGTTATTGATCTTTGTCCTTGTCAATCTTGTCATTTTGCGATCGATTCATCATTGATCCTTGTCCTTTTCAATCATGTCAATTTGGATTGATTAGTCATTGTTCCTCGTCAATTGGCACCTATCAATTTGATCTCCTTATCAATCTTGGTCAATTTGTCATTGATTTTTGTCAACCAATCTCAATCATTTATCAACATTGATCCTTTGTTAATCAGAATCATGATCGTACCTACATTAATTTCTAGGGTTTTATGATTTGTTCATTTAGACCTTTTTCTTCTTCTTTATGGGTTAAATAAATCTATTTATTTAGTCCTAGGTCTCTTTCATGAATTAATTAATGGATGAAAACCTATTAATTAATTCACCTAATTTCTTTTTCATCTTTTTCCTCAATTTTCTAATTTGCTAATTTCTCCTAATTCCTAATTTCTATTTCTCCTATTTTCTTTAATTTTTCTAATATTTCCACTAATTTCATTCCTTCATTTTCTCCTATGTTTATGCTTCCACTTGCCATAATTTGTCATAATTTGTCATATATCTTGCATAGCAACTTGCCATAATTTGTGCATAATTTGTCATACATCTTGCATAGCAACTTGCCATAATTTGTGCATAATTTGTCATACTCCTTGCATAGAAAATTGTCATTTGTCATAATTTTGCCATTCTTGATTTGAATTTCCTTTCAAATCTCTTCATGCTAATCTTGTCCTCTCTCCAATTTGTCTATAAATTGGATGAGTTTCTTCAATCAAGAGAGGAATCAATCAATCACATTTTTGAGTAACCTTATTGTACGAATTTCATCTCTCAACAACTTGCTTTCCACATGCATTTTGCACTTGTAGGTAAGACCGACATCAAATTTGAAGGTGAAAGAAGAACAATGGAGCCACATGAAGGAGATATTTGCATCAGTTTGTTTCAATTTCATTTGATTTGAATATCTTGTCTTTATGTCTTCATTGATTGGATTGGGATTGCTTTCATAGAAGCTTTAGGTTTTGTGGTTGTCCTAATTGTTATTGCTTTGATGATTTTCAATTTCCTAATCTATAGGTAGCATAAACCCTAAACCCTAGACCTGTTAGGTTAAGGAATTCAAATGGTTCAATCCTGACCGTTGATCATATTGCATTGAATGGAATAGTCTTCATCCAATCTTAAGACATTCTCCATCATTCATTTTCCACCGATTTCATGGCAGCTGATAACCTATCACACGTTATCACTGTTTACAGACTTCACACATTCCTAAGGTAGATAGGGATAGTCTTCTTCATGCAAGATCCTTCATGTGCGCAAGGCTGATGTGGCAACATGATCTGTTCTTTGTTATACTACTAACTCATCACATAAAGATCACTGATTGAGTCACATAGGCTTGAGGTACTCCAACTGGAAATCCATAAGTGGAAACTACCTACCAACCGGTAGTCATACAATGCTTCCATGTGCTAGTTCCCATGACTACATGTCAGTTCACCTTGACATGTCGGTGCACCTTGAACAAATATACCACTTTACTTTGGCATATATACTGGTTCTCTCTTCATATCATATATTGACATCAGTAAAAATATACAATATCATTATGTCCTCATACCGGTTCACATAATGCCAACAATCTCCCCCTTTGGCATTGATGGCAATATACAAATATATCTCTCTACTAACTCATCTTCTCCCCAATTTCTATAGACATCTTCTCTACTGCATGTCTTCTCCCCCTTTGACAACAATGCCAAAGTGGAGGCACAAACATCCCTATTCCACTATGCTGCTCCCCCTGAGGAGTAGCATCCTTCAACACATCAATCAACAAAAGAAATGACTATGCATTACCTGACTGATGTAGAACAAATATTTTTTAATTTACCTCCTGAAGGGGCAGTACCCCCAATTCACCTCTTAAATACACAAAAGTAGTCTTTGGGAGAGGCTTGGTGAATATATCTGCTAACTGCTCCTTACTGGAAACATGTTCCAGTACAATCTTTTTGTTCTGAACCTTTTCCCTCACGAAATGATACTTAAGCTCAAAATGCTTGGTTCTAGATTGTAAAACTAGATTCTTTGGAATATTGATAGCACTTGTGTTATCACAGAATATACTTATTGGTTTAGATATAGGGATTTTGAAGCCATCTAGTACATGCTTCATCCAGATTGTCTGAGTGCAGTTCATGAAAGCTGCAACATACTCTGCTTCCGCTATAGATTGAGAGATACAACTCTTCTTCTTACTCATCCATGAGACTAGTCTTCCTCTGAGAAAGAATGCACCACTGGTTGTGCTTTTTTGGTCATCCACATTACCTTCCCAATTAGCGTCTGTGAATACTTTAGGTTGAAATCATTGTTGTATGGGTACCACAATCCATAGTCAACTATTCCCTTTAGATACCTAAGAATCCGCTTGACTACAACCAAGTGGGATTCTCTTGGACTTTTCTGGAACCTTGCAGTAATGCCAACTACATGTGCAATATCTGGTCTGCTATGCACTACATAATGCAACTTACCAATCACTGATCAGTATTCCTTCTCATCAACCAATGTGGAATCATCCCCTTTTGATAATTTCCAACTAGTCACCATTGGTGTACCAACTGGTTTTCTATCTTCCATGTCAAAGGTCTTCAATACCTCTTTGACATACTTGGGCTTAGTGATAAAGATTCCATCTCTCATCTGCTCGATCTGTAGTCCAATGAAGAACTTAATCTCCCCAATGAGTGACATCTCAAACTCTTCCTTCATCTCATTAGCAAACTCATGACTCATCTTGTCATCTCCACCAAAGATAATGTCATCAACAAAAACTTCATAGATCAGGATCTGATCTCCTTCAGATTTCAAGTAGATATTGCTATCTTCACTTGTTCTCTCAAATCCAATCTTCACAAGATGGGAATGTAGACATTCATACCATGCTCTAGGTACCTACTTTAGACCATATAAGGCTTTATGTAGCCTACACACCATATCACTATTTTTTAGATAGGGAAAACCCATCTAGTTGCTCTATATACACCTCCTCTTCAAGTACACCATTTAGGAATGCAGATTTTACATCCATTTGATATACCTTGAATCCTTTAAAAGATGCATATGCAAGAAGCATATGAACTCCTTCCAATTTGGCTACAGGAGTAAAGGTTTCTCCATAGTCTTCTCCTTCTTCTTGAGCATATCCTTTGCACACCAATTTGGCTTTGTTCCTAATCACTATGCCATCCTCATTCAGCTTGTTCTTGAACACCCATTTGGTGCCAATGACATTTTTATGCTCTGGTCTAGGTACCAAGGACCATGTACCATTTTTCTCTATCTGGTCAAGTTCCTCTTCCATTTCCTTGATCCAGTCTTCATCTTTATGAGCCTCTTTGAATGACGTAGGCTCAAATTCAGAGATCAAACATGAGTTTTCTCTAATCTTTCTTCTTGTAAGGATTCTTGCATCCTTATCTCCTATAATCTGCTTAGGATCATGATTTAGTTTGACATACCAAGGAATAGTCTTTACTAGTTCTTCTTGCTTTTCATCTTCATCCTCATCTTTATCAGTATCAACATTCACCAGTTCAGGAACACTATTACTGGTACTTGGTTGATTGACAACCGGTTCCCAGAAGGTTGCAACCAGTTCAATTATAGTTTTCTCACTACCGGTTTCCTCCAGTTTCTTAGAGGTTTCATCAACTCTCACGTTGATACTTTCCATAATTCTCTGAGTCCTATTGTTGAAACATTTGAGAGCTTTTCTCTTGGTGGAATATCCTAGAAATATTCCCTCATCACATTTAGCTTCAGACTTGCCTTGATGTTCACTCCTCTTAATGTAACATTTGCTACCAAACACCCTAAAGTAGCTAACCACAAGTGTCTTACCGGTCCAATACTCATAAGGAGTTTTATCCTTACCTTTCTTGATGAGTACTTGGTTCATTGTGTAGATTGCAGTGCTTACTGCTTCTCTCCAAAAGGTGTGAGCTACTTTTCCTTGAATCAACATGGTTCTAGCTACTTCAACCATAGTCTGGTTATTCCTCTCTACTAGGCCATTCTATTGTGGAGTCTGGGGGTCAGATAGTTTCCTCTTGATGCCCAATTCTTCACAATACTTGTTGAATTCACCGGAAGTGAATTCCCCTCCTTGATTAGTTCTGAGACACTTGATCCTTTTACCGCTTTCCTTCTCCACTAATACTCTAAACGTTTTCAACTTCACAAAGACTTCAAACTTGTCTTTCAAGAATGTGACCCACATCATTCTTAAGTAGTCATCAGTGAGAATCATAAAGTACCTATCAACCTGCACATTTCTAGTTTTCATAGGACCACATAAATCAGTATGCACAAGATCAAGCAAGTTGTCATTAGTGAAAGATTTACCTTTAAAGGTTGAGGAAAACATTTTCCCCCATTGACACTCTCTGCACAAGGTATTATTCAGTTTTCTTAGCACTGGCAACCCTCTAACTGCCTTGATCTTACTAGCCTTCACAATGTTATCAAAGTTTACATGGCAGAGTCTCTTATGCCATATCTAGCTATCATCAAACTTAGCCATAATACATTTACTTATATTTGCATTCAGATGAAATATGTTACCTTTGGTCTGCATGTTGGTGGCCACCAATTCACCATCTTTTCTTTTGATTCTATAAACTCCATTCTTGAATTCCAGAGTGGGGCCACTCTCATTCAGCTAGGAAACACTTAGAAGGTTGTGTCTGAGAACATCAACCCAGTACACATTGTCAGCACTACTCTTTCCATTCAGAGAGATGGACCATTTTCCTTTAACCATACATGGTGCATCATTGCCGAAACAAACCACACCACCATCATACTCTTCCAAGGATAGAAACTTGCTCTGGTCACCAGTCATATGGTGTGATAAACCACTGCCAATAATCCACTCATTGGAATTATCAAAGTGGGAGACAAGAGCCTTCTTGTCTGATACATCTTCCTTTACAACAAAAAACACAATGTCTTCATTCTCTTCATCTTCTGCTTCCTCATCTTTGACACCTTCATAAACTACAACAAAACAGTTTCTCTGGTTTCCTCCTTTGAATTTCCTGAATCTTTCTAGTTTATCCTTGTTGTCACTATTAGGATAGTTCATAGCAATATGTCCTATCCGGTTACATGAAAAACATTTCAAAGGGAGCTTACCTCTGTATTTATTGGTTCCTTTTGGAAATTTCCTAGCAAGAAGAGCTTCAAATTCCATCAAAAACTCCTCATCATCCATTACTCTGCTCTGTCTTGGTTCACCACTAGTGCTTGCTTCTTTTCCTTTCCTGGATGGTACAGCAAAAGCTCTAAAAGCTGATTCAGTTTTTTGAACACTACCATCAAAACTATTTATCTCATAGGCTATCAACTTTTCTATGATGGAGTCCAAGGATACCTTAGTCTTATCTATTGATCTCAGCTCCTGAATAGCAGCAACCCTTATTGCATACACCAGCAATAGGGATCTCAAGACTTTGCTTACCACAGTGTAATCTTCCATTTTACCACCTGCACTCTTGATATCTCCAACAATAGTTTTGATTCTAATACCATACTGTTGAATGGTTTCACCTTCAACCATTCGCATGTCTTCAAACTTTCCTCTAAGGCTTTCTTCCTTAGCTTGTTTTACATGCTCATCACCTCCATAGATATTTTCAAGAGCATCCCATACCTCTTTGGGATTTACCTTATCTTGGACATCAATGAACTCAATATCAGATAAACTACTGATTAGAGCTTCCATGACTTGCCCATTCTCCCATATCTCTCTCTTTTGATCATCGGTGAGAGTACTAGTAGGGGCAACATAGGGATTCTCAACATAGCTCCAGTGTTGAGAACCCATTCTTCTAATGTATATCTTCATTCTATCTTTCCATATACTGAAATTTTATTTGTTAAACTTTGGAACTTCCCTCTTCATCATTACAACATGATCTTTCCCTCAAGCGGTTAAGCTTACAACACAGAGGACCTGGAGGACGCTCTAATACCAATTGATAACTTAATGATGAATGAATAGTACCAAGCCCGTACTGAGAGGGGGGGGGGTGAATTAGTACAGGCAAAAACTCAACCTTAAACTAGTTTGTCAACTAACAATTATGCACTGACAGACAAATAGCAGCATCGGTCCTTCAACAAAGTTCAACCAGCAAAACACAGTGTAACTAAGACAAGAAAAGACCGTTTAACACTTATCTTCTCATATAGTCTAACTCTTCATTCCCATTTTACTCTAATGCATGAACAGGCAATCTACCATCAAAGATGTACATATTACAGAAAGATCAACATGCATCACCACTTAATCAAAAGGCAATCATATCATCACACATGACACACATCTTTTTCATGTGGAAACCCAACTGGGAAAAACCACAGTGGGGATGAATACCCACAAGCTTGTTTTTGAACTCTTTGGAAGTCCGCTCTGTTAGGAGCCTTATCTGATTAAAGATAGATACAATAGGTTGTATTAGGAACCAATCCTGTTAGGGATCACTCGATTAAGGGATGGCTAAAATACCCATTTAAGGGTACCTTGTTAGAGGATTTCAAGAACTCAATAGCTAAAGGCTATCAATAACTTAGTAGTTTCAAGTTACCCTGTTAGAGGATTTTCAACAAGCCAGTTAAGGCTATCCTATTAGGGGATTTCACAACTATTGAAGTGGTTAGAGATCAATAGCTATATCAATGACCTGATAATAGCACTCAATGCCAATGTAGATTTGCTTAAGCTCCTCTTCACCTTCTTCACTTACACTCTACAGATATGACTTCTCTCCTCTGGTCTGGCAAGAATCATGTATCTCTTCTCTTAGATACACACACTTAACTTTTGCCAACAACCTCTGAAAGAATCACAACATCGACCTTGTAGGACAACAGATAGGTCAGTAGCATAAACCCTAAACCCTAGACCTGTTAGGTTAAGAAATTCAAATGGTTCAATCCTGACCATTGATCATACTGCATTGAATGCAACAGTCTTGATCCAATCTCAAGACATTCTCCATCATTCATTTTCCACCAATTTCATGGTGGCTGATAACCCATCACATGTTATCAGTGTTTACAGACTTTTCACATTCCCGAGGTAGATAGGGATAGTCTTCTTCATGCAAGATCCTTGATGTGCACAAGGCTGACGTGGCAACACAATCTGTTCTTTGTTATACTACTAACTCATCACACAAAGATCATTGATTGAGTCACACAAGCTTGAGGTACTCCAACCGGAAATCCTGAAGTGGAAACTACCTACCAACCGGTAGTCATACAATGCTTCCATGTGCCGGTTCCCATGACTACATGCTGATTCACCTTGACATGCTAGTTCACCTTGAACAAATATACCGCTTTACTTTGCCATATATACTGGTTCTCACATATGATGGTTCTCTTTTCATATCATATATTGACATCAATGACAATATACAATATCATTATGTCCTCATACTGGTTCACATAATGCCAACATAGACTTCAAGAAGGTTGTTAGGGAGAAACTGAAAGAACCTAAGGTAGAAGCAAAGAAGCAACCGGTTTGAAATTTTACAATCAAGTTACTAGCATAGAAGAAAGCATCCAAGGCTACACCTACAATTGCATTCGGTACTGTCAGAAGGAAGAAGAAGGATGACACTGATTCTAGTAAGGTTACACCCAAAACTTGTGCAGAAATTGTAGATAAAATTACTAAAGATGGCATGCTAAAGAATGTTAAGCTTTATTATGACAAATTAGAGGTTGATGAGTAGAGAGAGGTAGAGTAAGCAGTCCTATTATACTTAGATATTTATAAGAAATCATTTATAGAGATAAAAAATCAAATACCAACTGAGTTATATAATATATTAGATGCTAGAAGGTTATCTGCTATGCAAGATGATAAGCAAATTAAAATGAAAGAAATTTTAGCTATCTGTGCTACTATAGCTCTAGATGAAATGGAAAAGATAATTGAGGTTGTAGACAGAAATTTCTTTAATAGCAAACATAGGATAACTAGCCTAATGCTAGGAAGAATGAATGAAGTAATAAAGGAAACTCAAAATGCTTGGATTAAATTTTTGGGAGAACACAGAGGATTATTTACTTCACCAGAGACAAAAATAGATACTGTAGATACACTAGTTGAAGGGAAAGGAAAAGGGACTACGGGTACTCCACCCTTAGTTTTGAAGAATATCAAGATAGTGGAAATTGAGCCACTAGTAAACACAAATGTACAGACAAATACTGAAACACCGGTTAATACTAAGAACATTGTATAGGATACTAACATTGAGGACAATTGTCCTCCAGATACTAATGTTGTTAGGATTAATGATAGTCCCAAAGATACTAAGAGGGGAGGGTGAATCAGTATCTAACCGGTTAACAGATTCTTTAACCTTATTAAGTAATTTGCATTCCAAAACAGTGTACTGGTAAATAAGAATTAAAGCAGTAAATGAGAACAATAATGACAGCATAGAAAACACACCATAACACAACATGTTGAACAAGGAAACTTGGTGTGGGAAAAACCTCAGTGGGATTTGTGACCCACAATATTCACTCACTGGCCAATGAATGGATATTACTTACAATGAGGGACCTGCACATACAGGAAGGCCAGCTGCCTAAAGCTCACTACTCAATCACAAGATAGAAGTCTCACTAACTTACAAAATGGATTATGAAAATCCAATACAATGTATTGCATCAAATCAGCATCAACTATGCCATGTTTAGGACCGATTTAAGCTCATACTATAATCATAAACCTTATACAAAATTTGCCCTTATTATTGACTCATTCTTATTTCCTATTCCATCCTCTATCATCTATATCTATGAATGATTTACAAGATCTCATACAAATATGAGTCTATCACAGTATGCCATGTTGGCTCTACAAAAAGATATTTACAATTAAATACAATAAAAAAAAGTTTATTCTTGTTGGTTGGAGTGCCAATATGCATTTTTGTTGTTGCCGATGAAGTGTCTGCTAGTGTCGATGCCTACTGGTGTCTTTACTACATGAATGTTGAGTGGATTCTTGAAGGATTTGGGTAGGTTGCCTGAAGGATGTCGGTAGGATGCCATCAATGACAAAACCATCATTTCTCACTAGAGTGTAGAATGCCAATAATCTCCTCCTTTGGCATTGATGGCAACACTCATGAGAAAAATCAAAAAACTGTTTCCAAAAATGAAGTCCAAAAATGTACCAAAAATATGTGCTCCCCCTGAGCGGATGATCTCCTTTGAATAGCAATTTTTCTATATTCACTACTCTCCCTTTGTCATCAATGACAAAGGTTGTCAAAAATTGTCAAACGAGTGTAAAATTTCACCTTAAGGTTTGTAACCAGTTGGTTACAATCTGAAATATATCATCGAAAACCAAGTTTAAAATCTGCATGAATCTATTTCTATCCTTCATGGTTACCTCAGTTCTTTGGATTGTACTAGTGAGATGATGCATATGCTCCTCTAGTGATCTTTCTCCTTCAATTAGTGCCTTAGAGATCTCATTCCTTAGAGAGATAAGGTTATCCAATTTAGGACTAAGTTTATACTTCAGCTCTCTGGCATTTGTCTTGATCCTTTCTTTTTCTTTCTCCAATTTCTCCAATTTTTCCTAAAATATTGCTATCTCTTGCTCTATAACTAATATAGGTTCGAATGAACCAATGATGTTATCATCTATACCATCAATCTCCTTCTGTACTCTGCTAATTACTTTTTCAATGTCCCGGGTCAACAAATGTGGCTTGCATGTTTCTCTGTATAGTTTCTTATACTCCAAAATTGTTGCATTCAGTGCCGGTAAAAGTGTGTTAATGTGTTCCATGCACTTCTTTATTGTTTCCTCAAATAATTTTTCTTTTTCTTTTTCTTTTTCTATCTTCTCTTTGAATTTTTCCTCATTTATTTGATCAACTGTTATTATATTTCTAGTAATGAATTTAGACAATGTGTCTAACTGACTTAAACAATCCTTTACATCAACTAAATTGCATTTTGGTGTAATCATCTTAAGAATAGGTATGGTAATATCAATTTCCTTATAGGCCACAACATTATAATTAGTTATCTTTTTAATTGAGTCCTGAAGTACTTCAGTCACATTTGTAGGTTTGAATTCACTTAGTGAAGTACCTGATGTCTGACCAACTGCTTTTACTATCTCAATGCTTGAAGTATTAGTAACCAATTTTCTTGTATCAACCTTCGGTGGATCAGTCTGAGTTTGCATTTCTACTAGCAATGGTTTGGGTTTCTCGGTGATTACCGGTTTTACTATCTCAACATGTACCTATGCCTCTATTGGTTTCTCTATGTTATCCACAGACGATATCTCTATCTCTATCAGTTTCTTTGTGCCAGCATCTAGACTACCAGTATTTATTCCACTGTCCAAAGGTTGTTTTGTATGAACTATTTGCTCTACTTTCTTTGTTTATATTCCAACCTCAATATTTTCTGATTCAAGGTTAGTGAATAGAATTTTTGATTCAATTTCTATCCACAATAATGTTCACTTCCTAAGTATCAATTTTCATTGTGAGTAGAATTTATTATTCAGGGTTACTATCCTCATGCATTCTGTCAACATTTTCAGTAGCTAGTGTAGTATCCAAGGGTGGTGGTAAGTTGTTAGTTATTTTAATGTTTGGTATTCCACCAACTTTACCTTTCCCCTTATCCTTGTCCTTTTGATAAACCTTGAATGTTTTCTTAGGTCTATTCAGCTCTTCCTATTTTTCCTTTTCTACAAAATAATAATCCCATTTGTCTGTTGTTTCCTCTGCAATTTCATTTACTCTGCCAGCCATTAGGCTCACTTGTTGGTGACAACTTGCAAAAATTGATCTGTTAGCTTCACAAATCAATTCATCAATCTCCCCTTTCGAGTTAACCAGATGTACAGCTAGGAGTTTTTCAACCTTAAGTTTCTTATCTAACTCCATTACTGTAATCCTCTTTGCATCTAACCTCCTATATAGATCATTTGGTAAATCACCTACAACTTCAATTACTACTTTCTTATAGATGTCCGGATGTAGAATAATACTATTTTCAACACTTTCCTTCTCAGAATCAATGAATGTATTATACAGTTTTCTCACATTTGCCAAGTTGCCTTTGTATATGGTGAAAATGGATAACAATAATAACAATATTGAAAGGCTAAATGAATTCAACCACAAAACCCTAGCCTAACAACAACAAAGATCCACCATAACATATGAAGATTACCTAAGACAATGCAAATCAAATGAAATCACAAAGATTATACCATCACATGTCCAATAGTGTTTGGATCTCCATTCTTTCTATCTCCATTGATCTTGTTTGATATATTTGCTCTTAGATTTTATGTGCACAAGAGCTCAACAAAGAACGGAAATGTGGTTGCAAGTAGGATCACATATGCTCAAAAGCGTAGTGTCATCAATTGATCAAGTAGTTAGGATGATTGATTAGGGTTGATAATGAAGGAAGCATCTCCTTATATAGAAGACACTATATGAAATGGAGGGATAAGATTGAGAGGTGTAAAAGGAGGTCGGCTATGATTAGAGGGTAGGTAAAATAAATAATAAAATAATGAAAGGGGTAGGTAGTGTATGAATTAAGAGATGAATGGCATGTGTCATGGGTAGAAAAGGTTAATGAATTAATTAAATATATAAAGATTTATTTAATTAATAGAGGAAGTAGGATCAATTAAATAAATAAGATATTTATTTAATTTAGGAAAAGGATAGTTTAAATAAATAAATGTATTTATTTAAATGAGAAATAAGGCTAGAAGAGGATAAATGAATTAATTAAATAAATAGAGATTTATTTAATTAATAGAAGAATTAGGCTTAAGATAATTAAATAAATAAAGATATTTATTTAATTATACATGACAATTTTAGGTGTCTACAACCTTCATCAGTGGTTTCACTCTGTAAGTTATCCAGAAGTGGTATCACTTTTTTTTGTTTCTTCTTGGGTGTCAACTTCTTTTCCGGTTGTCTTACCGCTTGTTGCTTCTTCCTTGTTTTCTTGGGTGAAGGAGAGGGTACCAGTGAAAATTTTCTCTTCCTGTCAACTCTCTTAAACTCAATAGGTATTTCATTTTTAGATGATGTACCAACCACTGAGATATGTGCCTCTAATTGTAATCCTTCCAATTCACTTTCCTTAATTCTAGTAAGGTTCAAAACATTTTCTTTTATTTCCTTTACTTGTTTAGATGCACTCCTTATGTATTTTTCTCTTTTCTTCCTTTGTTTCAGTGTTTTTACATAACTCTCAATTGATTCTGCACCACCAAACACTTTTTCTATTGCTTCTCTAAGAGCTTCCAACAGGGCTTTAGCATAAGTCTCAATAATATTTACATTAGCCTCATACCCCATTGTAGTTACCCATACAGTTCTAGGAAGAACTGCTTCCATCCAAATTTCATCCTTCTTAATCACAAAGAAGATTTCCTTATCATATTTGTCTACAATACTTTGTGGTAGTCTCTCTCTTGTTTTCATTTTGGCTTGGAAGGTTTTGAAATACTCAGTTATATTGTTTTCCTTATTAGTACCCATGTCGGTGAAGGCTTCTTGCAATTGGTTACCTACAGGTATGTCATATCCAAAATCTTTGTTTCTAATACTGGGAACTTCTTTTGACAAATAAAACATAAGACATACCAAAATATTACCAAAATGAAATGTTGCTTTCTTATCACCTTTTATCTTTTTCAAGTTGTCTATTAATTCATCCTTTATCCACTCACACACATCTGTTTTTACATCATTATTTACCATATCATAAGCACTTTTAATGCAACGACTAGAAATTGAATTGAGTCTATTTGCATGTGTGGTTTTGTAACCTAAGATCATACTTATGAATCTGACATTTATATCCTTGATGTCATTTACTCTTAGGGATCTACTATTAGATGTTGCTCCTGTTAAGGTCATGACTGTGTTGTTGGGTACCTTCTTTGTTTTTTCAGGCCTAGTACTAGTGGAGGGTAAACCTGTCACTGCCCTAATTACTTCCTTGGTGAGTTTGTGAATTGAATCTAGCCAAAGAAATTCTTCCATGTACCTTGCTAAGGACAATTCTCACTACCTCAGGAAATTCAGGGATGTCCAAGATTTCCATAAAACCTAAGGTCTCAATAATTTTATGCTCGAGTTTGACATTACCATTTTCATCATAGATAATGGTTCTAAAAATCTTCAATACTTCCTCAGAACCTAATTCCTCAATATTGCAGTGAATGTAAATTCTATAGTCTTCAGCATAAGCTACACCTTTAGGAATTTTTGAAAATGTGCCTATGGAATCATTTTGCTTAGCTATTTCGGGAATGATCTTAAAAACGGGCCTAGGGCATTTTACAATTTCCACAACAATAGGATTTTCAATAAATTCTGGAGCAGAAGAGGAAGCCATTTGAAAAATACCTTAAGCTGCCTAATAAAGGTTGAGTTCTTGAAAGAAATCGCTTCATTTCTTTGCCTTCAATGCCTTTGCTCAAATTTTTGTGATCTCTGAAATTTTGAATTCTCGGTGAATCAAAAAAGAGGGAAAACCGATGATTTATAATGAAATTTTTATTCAACAACAACAATAAATGCTCGCCGGTTAAGTGAAACTTAACACATCTTCCGGTAGAGAAGAAATTCATCTTCACACCATCAACCAAGGGTAAACTACATGATATTCAACTTGTTGCAATACCCGCAAGGGTTACTTCTTAGTTGGATGAAGAATCTCCTGCTGGTGGAGTAATACTCTATTCTATCGGTGAAGGAATTGTCTCATCGACATTCTGATCTATCTTTCTAATCCATTGTCTTGAAAATTATTGTTTTACCTCATCAACCTTCTTTTTGCCTTTCAAACTGGGTCCTTTATTGTTTGCCAGTGAATTCTTGCTTCTACAAAATTTTGCAATATCTCCAATCTTGTTACAAGCATAACAAGTCACATTATTCTTTTGAATAGCCTTTTCATATCATGTGGCAATTTGTGTTCTGCATTGATTAGATAAGTGCCCAAATCTTCCACAGGCATAACATCTTACATTCATTTTGCAGTTTTCTGAATTGTGACCAACTTTGTTGCATTTGGAACATTGACCTGTAGGTGCATTAATGTTCTGATTGTTTCTAGATCTGGACTTATTTTCTCTATGACCATACTTGTTATAGTTAAAGCATTTCCCATTAAATTTGGAAGCATTAGGTTGTCCTACTAGTTTACTATGATCATGATTGTTTGTAGTACCAAAACTTTCACAAACTTCAAATCCAAGTAAATTAGTATCTGCATTAGGTTTTTAACTTTTTAGCATATCATCAAGTTCTTTTAAACTTTTCTTGAATTTCTCTTTATGTTGATTTAAATTAGCTAGCTCATTTTCCACAATTCCCATCTATCTCATAAGTTCAGTTTTATCATGTTGCATGTGAATCAGATTTGTCTTCAACATATCATTCTCATGACTGAGTCTTAGATTTTCATTACCAGCATCATTTAGTCTCGTAGTCAAGTCATCTTCATTCTTCTTTCTACCTTCAATGTCTTTACAAAATCTCATAGTCATTTCTTTCATTTCATTCCTCATAGTCATGTTGTTCTGCCTTAATTTGTTCACAAGCTCGTTAAGAGTTTCTTTTTCATTATTGTCATTCTACATCTTCTCATGAAGTTCTTTTCTCCTATTTCTAGCAATAGTAAGATTCTCCTGAAGTCCTTGAATGAATTCTTGTGCAGTCCTCAGATCATCTTCAAGTTTGATATTCTTCAACTTCTCTGAATCATAGTCTACAAGAGCTCCTTCCAATTGCTTTCTTAAGTTCTCCATCTGTATCGGTGTCAGAATCTTCATCAAGCTATTAGGCTTTTGAAAATAGAGGACCAGGCTCTGATACTAATTGCTAGGATTAATGATAGTCCCAAAGATACTGAGAGGGGGGTGAATCAATATCTAACTGGTTAACAAATTATTTAACCTTATTAAGTAATTTACATTCCAAAACAATGTACCGGTAAATAAGAATTAATGCAATAAACAGGAACAATAATGACAACATAGAAAACACACCATAACACAAGATGTTTAACGAGGAAACCCAGTGTGGGAAAAAACTTAGTGGAATTTCTGACCCACAATATTCACTCACTGGCCAATGAGTGGATATTACTTACAATGAGGGGCTTGCACATGTGGGAAGGCCAACTTCCTCAAGCTCACTACTCAATCATAAGATATAAGTCTCACTGACTTACAAAATGGATTATGAAAATCCAATACAATGTACTGCTTCAAATCAACGTCAACTATGCTAGGTTCAGTATCGGTTTAAGCTCATACTATAACATAAACCTTATACAAAATCTGCCCTTATTATTTGCTCATTTTTATTTCCTATTCCATCCTCTATCATCTATATCTATAAATGATTTACAAGATCTCATACATATATGAGTCTATTACAATATGCCATGTCATCTCTACAAAAATATATTTACAATTAAATACAATAAACAAAGTTTTATTCCTGTCAGCTGGAGTGCTGGTATGCATTATTGTCACTGTCGATGAAGTGTCTGCTGGTGCTGGTGCCTATCAGTGTCTTTACCAGATGAATGTTGGGTGGTTTCCTAAAGAATGTCGGTAGGTTGCCATCAATGACAACACTGTCATTTCTCACTAGAGTGTAGAATGCCAACAAATGTATAGGTTGAGGATATTGTTCCTAGAGAGAAACCAACAATTACATAAACTACACCAAGTTGTGAAGCCACCAGTGCAAGTGAGGAAGTAATAAAGGATAAATCATCAAAGAAAACAAGGGAATCTGACAGGGAAATAGTTGATGGCACATCATTATTGACAATTGACACTTCTCTAGTGGAAAAGAAAACCATCACAAAGATGAGTCCCATAGAACTAATGATGATGGCTTCTCAGAAACTAATGAAGGAGGGAACCACAAACAAGGCGATTATAGATCAATCAATCACTATTCTACACTGATTGGTCCCAGAATGTAAGATTGAAAATGAAGTGATCCCTTCTGGCAAGCTTAAGGTAATCACTGAGCACTGACAAAGGTATTTTCATATATCAAACTAATTATGCTAAAGGTTTGCAGATTGCTCAAACTGAGCACTGACAAAGGTATTTTCATCTATCAAACTAAATATGGTAATGTCTATGATTGGTGAGATGAAATTCTTCTTAAGTTTGTAAATTACTCAGATTGACAAAGGTATTTTCATCTGCGAAACTAAATATGCAAAGGAATTATTGAAGAAATTTGGTATGGGAGATTCTAAACTGGTAAGTAGTCCTATGGTTACAAGTGAGAAATTGACACAAAAAAGATGTTTTTGCACCAGTAAATCCTACAAGATACAAATCTATCTTTGGAGGTTTGTTTTATTTGACTTGGACTAGGCCTGACATTATGAATGTTGTTTTTATTGTTTCAATATTTCAGAGTGATCCTAGAGAAAATCATGAGATGGCAGTGAAAAGGATTTTTATATGCTTGCAAGGTACATCAGAATATGGCTTGTGGTACCGTAAGGATGATAAATTTACTTTATGTGCATATATAGATGTTGATTGGGCTAGAGATTTTGATGACTGGAAAAGTAATTTTGGTGGAGGTTTCTTTATTGGAAATACATTAGTTTCATGGATCAGCAAGAAGTAGTCATGTACTTCTTTATCTACTATTGAAGCTGAGCATGTTTTTACTATTGGCAATTGACACTCTATTGGTTGGTTTCACTATGTTCTCATTGATGGCAACATGATTTTGGGTTCTGACTTCATATGGTATATTGGCACACACTTCACAGATTCTACACTGGCACCGGCACCGAAACCAACACTGATAGGTGAGAAAGATTTATTTGGTCACTAGTAATGCAGGTCGACATGGTATAGTAAAGGTTATTGGTATTGAAGGTCGATTTATCTTGGTTCTAGCATCGGCAATTTATTTTAATGTTTATTCATTTTTGTTATATGGTAGACATGTAATCGGATATTGTATATATCTTTGTAAGTCGACATAAGGCATAAATTTGTATAGGGTATATAGGGTAGATTGATTAGATCATTTTGGAATAAGAGAACTAGAATATGGTGATGGATATGTGAATGTAATTATTTAGAGAGATTATGTATGTGAGTAATTTATTGTAAGGGTTATTCTAGTAAAGGGGTTTAGGATTTCAACCAGAACAGATAAAGCTTAAATAAGAACTGTATTTTGGCATAGAAGATGCTATCTTAGCAGCTCACACTTCTCTAAATTGTTGTCTGGAATTTTATGTAGTCAGTTAGGCTCCTATTGTGATTGAGCAATGTGCTCTAGGCTATAATCCTTCCTACAAAAGAAAGCCCATCATATATTGTAATATCTCTTCATATGGCTAGTGGATTGATATTGTGGGTCACAAATCGCACTGTAGTTTTTCCTTATTGAGGTTTTCCATGTATAAATTTGTGTTTTATGATTCTCATTTATGTTTTTGGCTTATTGGTTGCTTTACTTCTTTCAATTTTGTTTATACTGGTTTATTAGTTGGTGCATGAATGTTTTGTTAAGGATAAAATCTACTATTTGTAGTGTCCTTAAATTGTGACACTTCCAATTTTGACCGCATTTGGGTCTTCACGATGGCAACGCAACACTGAACCTGAATGGAGACCCCGAAACTTGTTCATGACATCAAAAACTGCATTTTTCAGCACCCTGGCCTGATCCTCCTTGCACCCTGCTGTCCTTGGAGGTGGGACCATGGCTCCCAATGCCCTGGTCCTTTAGGAATAGGGCACCCAATGCCCTAGTCCCCCAGGACCATGGCACCTAGTGCCCTGGTCCCTGGCCCTATTTTGGGCCCGGTCTCTTATGGGGCTTCGGGTCTTTATGTTTGCAAATTGGAAAATAATCTTTCCTGGTTGGCCTAAGGTCGGGAAAATCAGTCTTTTAACCCTAATTGACAAGTGTATAAACTACATTTTCTCTCCCATTTTGGTAAGATGGAAAAAAAAGGCCGAAGCGATATTCAAACATTCAAGCATTCAAGCATTCCTTCAAGCAATTGATCATTCCAAGTCTCCATTCAAGGCTAAGTGTTGCATTCAAGACAAGGATTCAACCATTGAAGAGGAGATCACTTACAACATACAACATACAACAACATTTACACCTTCGCATGTAAGAATACAAACATTCTTACAACAAGGTATTGGTACTTTATTACATTACAATCATTTACATTTACAACATTTCTCATTTCTTGGTTAATTCCAAAACTGGGGTTTGACCTAAGGGCAAACTCCTAATCCCTAACCCCCCAATCATCTTCGCTTTTCTATGTGTAGGTTGCAGGTACGCGGCTGTAATTGAAGATCTGGAATCCTTGTGCAGAGACGAACAGATCCCCCTTCGTTTCGCGAATTTTTTGAAGGACCGTGTGCACACCGGGCGCCATCGTCCCGTCAACTTTCGCTCAAATTTGCAGGACAATGCTATCTCAACATTTTACTACTAATTCCAGGTCCGCAGCTTCATCCCATATTCCTATCTCTATTTATAAGTGAATCTTTCTCACTTTTCATGCATTCCTAGTTCAATCCTTCTATCTACATTCTTTACAAAAGAGGGTAGCCTTGCTGTCTTAACCCTTGAAACTCATTTAGAATCCAATCTTGCATTGTGTGGGATTGGATCTTGTGGGTATCAACCGCTCTTTTGAATGTAAAGTCTCTCCTAAGTGAAAACCGTCAACCCTAGTGACCCCCTTTCCCTCTGTTTGGAGTGGTGGGGGGGAACACTTAGGGTTCGCTCGTGATTTTCCGCTTTACATTTTGGTGAACCCGACGTGAACATCCTTTCTGATTATTCATGGTTAGATCTGAAAATTGGATGCCTTTGATTACATTTCCATGTTTGATATTTTGCAAAGTTTAGAGTTTAATTGCATAAAAACCCTAAATTTTCTTTTTAGTAATTAAGCTTGTGAAATGTCTAAATGTTAATGCTTGTTTCAAATCTATCCTTCTATTACAAATTGTCAATTCATATTTGTGCTTTAATTCTGAAAATTAAGTGGTTAAGTGTCAAAACCCTAATTTTTGAAACCCTCTTGATTCAACCTTTCACTGATAATTTCACTGATCAAAACATCTCCAAATCAGCTGTAACTTTGGATTCTGCAACAAAATCACAATATCTTTCATCCCTGAAAATTTGGAAAAAATTTGCGAGGACTATGTGCACCCCGAGCGCCATCGTCCCCGACATTTTTTCCAAAATTTCGGGAGTTAGATCTTACTGTATTTTTCTGCTAAAATCCAGAATTTTGGCTGATTTTATCAATTACAACACTTTCAAAATTAAAGTCAAAGTTGGTCTAGGGATTGCTTGGATTAAGTCTTCTAATCATTCAAAAAATTATTGAAATTGAAATTTTGTGTCAAAATTGTGTTCTTACTGTCCTAAATCTGAAAAGTGTGTTGGTGTTCATTCAAAATTTCAGTGCTTTATTCAAATTCTTGCAATTTGTGACTTTTGAAATTAAGTGTTTAATTACACCAACTTTGATTTCCGCTTTCAAAATTGAATTTTGCATGAAATTGAGTCAACCTTTAAATTTCAAAACTTGCATTGCTTTTGGTATTCCCTCTAAAATCATAAAATTCAAAATTTCAGTTTCCTTCTCTTTTTCAAAATTCAAATTTTGCATTTTTCAACAATCTTGGTAGGGTTCAATTTTGAGATTGCAACTTTAATTTGGCCTATCTACAGATCATAAAATCACTCAATTTTTTCAGATTAGCTTTAAAATCATCATAACTTTCATCCTTGCAAATTTCAAAAAAAGTTGCGCGGACCGTGTGCACCCCGAGCGCCATGGTCCCTGACATTTTTTTTGAAATTTCGGGAGATTGTCATGATTGCATTTAACAGCCTAAATCTAGGAGATTGGCTGATTTTATTGAAATTTGCTACCTCTAAATTCAAAATCTTCTCTCCCTCTCTAGTGCATGAGTTTTACAACAATAAGCCCTACTTACACTATTCCCATTAGACGAAGCCGTAGAATTAAGTCTTTCCAAGGTTTAATTACCGAGGAGATGGAACCTAATTTGAATGGCCTTTTTAATGAGGACATGGGTAATTCCTCTAATCCTCTTAATGATGAAGAAGCTCTCCATGAGGTTTCTATAGAACAACTTTCAAAATTGGATAACCAATTTGACAATTTTTGACAATGGATGTCTCAAGAGTATCCCGATAGTCAAGCTCTTTCATTAATTGAGGGTCTAAAACATATGGTTCAAAGTGATAAGAATGGAATTGATATTTTGCGTGGTATTGCACACATTGTGGATTCAAATGTGATGCCTATGAAGAGTTGTGCTGAAACTTTAGGTTATACACAACCTCCCACTCAAGTCAATCATTCTATTCCTTTGACAACCTCTATTGCTAGCATACCTACTTTTACATCAAACATAATGACCACTTCAATACAAGACATTCCGCCTATGATCACCAGTCATGGGGGCAATCCTTCTTCTTCAATTAACCCTCTTCCTTCATTTAATCCGACTTCTTCTTTCATTCCTTCAATGAGTGTTCCTATTACATCTCCACAAATGAACCTGGTGCAAGGGGGCAATTCATTCAACCATTCCATTCCTCCTTGTAGTGTTCCTTGTTTCCAATCATCTCCTATGACTAACTATCATAGTGTCCCGCCACCTTACTCTCAATCAATACCTTCTTTCAATAACATAATACCTCCATCTCAATCTAACACGTCTAATATGAGCTCTTTGACTAAAGCGACCATTAACAATCTTGCACAAACTGTCTCTTCTTTACAACAACAAATTGCCTCTATGAATCAATCTAAGTTTAGTGTGCCCACATTTGATGTTGCGAGCCCACTTTCTCTTGACATTGTTTGATCTATCCCTCCTAAACATGTTGAAATCCCGCATTTGGAGCTTTATAATGGTAAAGGAGATCCTCTAACACATGTTAAGACTTTTCAAACAATATGTACCAATTTTGCTTATGACCAAAGGTTGCTTGCAAAACTGTTTACTAGGACATTAAGAGATAAAGCCCTGCAATGGTATTGCTCGTTGCCTTCTTATTCTATTACTTCTTTCGAACAACTTGCAAATGCTTTTATTCAACAATTTCAAAACAATATAAGTCCTAAAGTTACTTTGATTGATTTAATGCATTGTAAACAAGGTGTTAAAGAAAAAGTGATTGATTTCATTGGTAGATATAAGCATTTGTATGCTCAAATTTCTTTTCCAGTGCCTGACAATGATATTCAAAGAATCTTTATTTCTAATTTACAAAAAGATATTCGAGACAAACTTCTATTTTCTGAGTTTACTTCTTTCCAATAGTTGTGTGCAACTCTTCACAATTATCAACTGACTGTGAGTCAAATGGAACAAGCAAATCCTATGGTTTCGAGTGATAAGGGTGATAGTATTCAACAACCATTTGGGAAGTTTAAACCGAATAGAGAGTCCATTAAATTCAATGAAAACATCATCAACAACAATGTGAATGCAGCATCAGGTGTGCCTCCTATTTCTAAGTTCTTCAAGAAAGAGAGAAAGTTTACTCCTTTGAATGAATCATTGCATAGTATTATGAATAAGTTATTGGAACAAAATGTGCTTACTCTCCCTCCTATAAAGCAAATCGATCCTACAAAGATTAATTCACCCTATTTTGATAACAAATCCTTTTGTCAATTTCATCATCAACCTGGGCATGATACTGAAAAATGTTTTGCTTTAAAGGGTAAAATTCAAGATTTGATTGATAATAATACTATCTTTGTTTCTGGAGTGAATGATAAAGGCAATACATTTGTAGCTCCTCCTAACAAAAATCTTAAGATTTTTACTGATCCATTACCTTCTCATACCTCTAATGTGATTGAGGCTAATGATTCCTCTTTCTCATCTGATGGTCTTGTGTCTATTACTCCGAATGTGATTAACTTTGTAGAGCAGCAAGAAAACCCTAAAGAACCTTCCATCACATTTGATTCCAGTGAAACTATCAGGGCACCTGATGGTCCTTTATACATAGTTGCAAAAGTCAAGAATACACCTTTTCGTGGAGTGCTTATTGATCCTGCTTGCATGGTTAATGTTATTACTGAAGAATTTCTTTTTACTTTGCAATTGAATCAAGTTATCTATGAAAAAATAGATGTGGTTGTGAAATTATTTGATGCATTTTCTTCTCCTACAATTGGTTCTATTACATTACCTATTGAGGTCCGTAACAAATCCCTTGATGTGAACTTTGCTATTATTCCTTCATCTGAACAATTTTGTGTGAAGCTAGGCTATCCTTGGCTATCTTCCATGAAAGCTATTGCTTCTCCTATTCACAAGTGTTTGAAATTTCCCCATAGTGGTGAAGTTGTTACTATCAATCATAGTCTCTTTAAACCAGCTGAAAGAACTTCTAGAGTTCCTATTGATTATTTTTGGCCTAAACAATTCCAATCTCTTCCTCCACGAAGTGATCATCTTTTCAAATCTTATCAAAAGTGGAAAACAGATATGATCTTATCTCTAAGTGAACCTAGAACACCCAAACTTGATATTCCTATCGTTCTTGAGAAGGTAGTTCTTCCTTTGAAAGATAAAACTAATGTTTTTCCTCAAGAAGATTGCCAACCCATTCCTATGGATGTGACTATGTCTATGTCTAATAAACTTTCTAAAAGTAGACCTATACCTCCTCGTCATGATGGACTTGGTCTTCTTCCTAAACCAAATATTCCTCCTTTATATGGAGTAGTTCCTCCTCCTTCTTTTTATAGAGAGAAGAGACCCTCTTCTTCTCCTATTATCCAGCCTAAGAGACCACAACCTAAACACTCAAGTAATAAGGATGAGAACATTCCTCCTCCTCAATCTTCTCAACTTCCTACTAAGACTAGACGAAATCATTTTGCACGTGAACGTCGATGAAAGCATCGTCTTAGAGCTTAGGCAGTTGCTTCTGAAACTTTGCAATCCCCAAAAACACCTTCAACAAGCATTATTCCATTTTCTCCAAAATCTCCTAAACATAAAATGCATGATGATCTTGACCCTGTGTGAGTTAAAGATCCTATTTTTATAAATCTTGATGATGATATAGATGAAAATGTTATTCATGATGAAAATGTTAATTCTCTTGCTTCTGATAGTGAATATGAACTTGTTGATATTGATAACCATTTATCTAACGAATTTTCTAAGGCACTTATCCTAGCTCCTAGACAAGAATAACATGGCTTGGAACATGAACATAGCCTTTGTTTGGATCTTGTGATAGCTCCATCTGCTATGTTGGATGTTCCTCCTCTAGCGTGTTCCCTACCTTCCCGAAACATTGATCAGCAAGATCGGGGGGTAGATGACGTGCTAGACTAGTTTCATTAGCATAGCAGACTCTCTCCTCCTCTCTTGTGTTACTTCTTCTATGTGTTATTCTCATTCTTCTATTTGTTGTCCTTAGTGTTGTCTACTTGAGGACGATGCAAAGCATTGAGATCTCTTTTGGTCTCTCTCATGTTGACTCAAAAGACACATGTGTTCCCTTCTTCTAGGTGACCTTCCTTGATTGGGGAATGAAGAACAATTATGCATACATACAAATGATATACATGAATTATCATACAACATACTGACCCCGAGGAAAGTGAAGTCACCTTGTGCTTTGTGTTTCATGTCTATTATCCTTGGGTTTATCTCACACTTGGGGGCTAAATCTTTGTGATAACGTGCTCTTGTCCCTTCTCATTTCTTATGTGTATCACTACCTTAAAGCAATCACCCCCATTGAGGCGTGTACGATCACTTTAATGTAGGGGGGCATACACCCCGTCTATCCCTTCAGGATACTCAAAAATTTCTTGGCGAACTTAGCTTTGCCTTAAAAAAATTTTGGTATTTTTCTTACGTGACTCATAGTGAGGGAACCTTACTACTGATAGTCATGGTTCTCCCTCATTATCTTCCCTTTTACTTTGTCAATTGGAGTCGTAAGATCCTTAGTCCACTGGGGGCTTGGTGTATCTTGCCTCCTTGACATGGTGAAAGTCTTTCAATGTTGTTTCCTTGTACTTTACCGGAAGTATGAGCGTACGCTTATACTCCCGCTAAAGTGGGGGCTAAATGTAGTGTCCTAAAATTGTGACACTTGCAATTTTGACTGCATTTGGATCTTCACGATGGTGACGCAAGACTGCACCTAAATGGAGACCCCGAAACTTGTTCATGACATCAAAAACTGCATTTTTCAGCACCCTGGCCTGATCCTCCTTGCACCCTGCTATCCCTAGAGGTGGGACCATGGCGCCCAGTGCCTTGGTCCTTCAGGACTAGGGTGCCCAGTGCCCTAGTCCCTGGCCCTATTTTGGGCCCAGTCTCTTATGGGGCTTCGGGTCTTTATGTTTGCAAATTGGAAAATAATCTTTCCTGGTCGGCCTAAGGTCAGAAAAATCAGTCTTTTAACCCTAATTGACAAGTATATAAACTACATTTCCTCTCCCATTTTGGTAAGATGGAAAAAAAAGGCGGAAGCAATATTCAAACATTCAAGCATTCAAGCATTCCTTCAAGCAATTGATCATTCCAAGTCTCCATTCAAGGCTAAGTGTTGCATTCAAGACAAGGATTCAACCATTGAAGAGGAGATCACTTACAACATACAACATACAACAACATTTACACCTTCGCATGTAAGAATACAAACATTCTTACAATAAGGTATTGGTACTTTATTACATTACAATCATTTACATTTACAGCATTTCTCATTTCTTAGTTAATTCCAAAATCGGGGTTTGACCTAAGGGCAAACCCCTAATCCCTAACCCCCCAATCATCTTCACTTTTCTGTGTGTAGGTTGCAGGTACGTGGCTGTAATTGAAGATCTGGAATCCTTGTGCAGAGACGAAAAGATCCCCCTTCGTTTCACGGATTTTTTGGAGGACCGTGTGCACGTCGGGTGCCATCGTCCCGTCAACTTTCACTCAAATTTGCAGGACAATACCGTCTCGACATTTTACTGCTAATTCCAGGTCTGCAGCTTCATCCCATATTCCTATCTCTATTTATAAGTGAATCTTTCTCACTTTTCATGCATTCCTAGTTCAATCCTTCTATCTACATTCTTTACAAAAGAGGGTAGCCTTGCTGTCTTAACCCTTGAAACTCATTTAGAATCCAATCTTTCATTGTGTGGGATTGGATCTTGTGGGTTTCAACCCCTCTTTTGAATGTAAAGTCTCTCCTAAGTGAAAACCGTCAACCCTAGTGACCCCCTTTCCCTCTTTTTGGAGTGGTGGGGGGGAACACTTAGGGTTCGCTCACGATTTTCTACTTTACACTATTCTAGTATAATATTGAATCACCCCCCCTCTTAGTATTATTGGTTTCCAATATCTACTGCTACTAACTATACACAAGTTTTATGGATGAAGAAAATGTTGAAGGATATAAAGGTGGATTGTGATGCACTGGTAGCTATTTACTATGATAACTCTCCTACCATTGATATATCAAATAATTCAGTATTTCATTCTAAAACAAAGCACATATCTATCAAGTATAAATTTTTGAAGGAGAAGGTGGAAGCTAATGAAGTTAGACTGGTTTATGTGAACACTAAAGAGCAGATTGCAAATATTTTCACTAAACCTTTGCCCAAGTGATTATTTGAGTACGTGAGAGACTGATTGGGAGTTTCAACCCTTCTGATAGAGACTTGATTGATGCTATTCCACATCAGTCCAACATGCATTATGGGAGATACTATTCATTCTAGCACTGATGTGGGATGCTACGACTTAGGGGGAGTAGTCAACTTTTTGATTTAGTAGTTTATGTTTTTGCTTTGATATTTTTGTTAGATTTCTGGCATTGATGTCAAAGGTTGAATGATATTGATGTAAAAAAGAAAAATGAAAGTGAAAAATAAATTAAGAAAGGAGAAGTGATATTGTTGTGAAACTAAAAAGGGAAAAGAAATTTAGAGTTTTACATAGATATTATTTACTGGGGGAGATATTGATATTCAGATATTTTTGTGGGAGTTTGTTGGCTGTCTTCCATTTAGGGAGACTTGTTTGGCATTTCTGTTACTTAGATGTTTTTCAAATCTAGTGTTTCCATCAATGCTAAAGGGGGAGATTGTTGGCCATTCGGTAGAATTGATTATGTGTTGCATTGATGTTTTCTCATTGATTCCAACACTAATTGTTTGGATTCTTTACCGACACCCTTCTCATCTCGGTAGGTTGAGTGGTTTCTGGTTAACTTGGATCCAACATGATCCGGTATAGTTTGGTGATTTAACTGGTTTGTTCATGATACTCATGCTCATATTTGGACAATTGGTTTTGTTCTAGTGATCGGATGCTATCCTACTTGCCTACAAGCTTGGTTTCTAGTTCTGGTGAGGGTTTCACTGACAGAGCATTTGGTGGAGATCTTTTATGAATTGCATAAGTGGTGTTGGTTCAGCTTCTAGTGGAGTTTATGGATGCTATTGATGATCATATTTGAGAATTGGCAGATGGAGATCATTTTTGTAGCATGTAGACCTATACTTGGTCCTGGTTGATCTAGGTTATGGATGGACTTTAATGTAACATGTGGATAGGACCTATTGATGTATTTTCATGATGTCTTATATGTTGATATTATTTGATTGGTCTTAGGCTGACATGGTTTGTAATTATGTAATTAGTTTATTGTATGGTGGCCAACCAGATTGTTTATGGTTGAGGGTTTGTATATAGATGTAAGATCTCATTGTAGATCATCATGGTTATTATTAGAGGTCATGGTCAAGGAATGTATTGTGCGAATAATGTAATATCATTCAGGCAGAGGAGTTGGTCGATCATTGTAGATCAAATTGGGTTTATGCGAGAGGATTTATTCCTCCAGTATTGAGCTTAACCAGAACTATACTCAGGCATAGGAGATGATATCTTTTGTAGTTCAACACTTCTCCGAATTGTAGTCTAGATTTCTATCTAGTCAGTGAGGCTCCTTTTGTGATGAGCAATGCGCTCTAGGCTATTGATGTTCCTGCAAGTGTGGGCCCCTCAATTGTAATTTGCATACTTACTACATAAGTATTATCTAACTATGGGTAGGATTCCCACCATGGTTTTTCCCTTTACCAAGTTTTCCACCTACAAATATTGGTTTTATGTGTGTAGTATTTATTCTATGATTATTGTTTATGCTTAATTGGTTTATCTGCTATTCTGTTATTAATGTTTTGGGTTCCAGTATTAAAGTTTAAATTTCTAATGGTTTTGGTAATCTGTGACAACTGATTCACCCTACCCTCTCAACTATCTTGTGGTTATTTGAACTGTCTAACAAGAATCATAAAAAATAGTTGCACCAACATCACTTTTAAGATCTTCATCGAACAACGTCTGAAAGCTCAAGAAGACAACCAATCAGAAACTGTCACGAAGAAAGATAACTTACAAAGTACTAAATAATGATCCATATAAAATGAAGATACACAAGACCATCATAAGAAATATCCCAAAAGATCAGCACCAGATCTTATCACACCAGAGTATACTGCAGGATATAGCAAACTCTGCAAAACAGTGGTCAACAAACCAACACTACAAACCATATCATAAAATATTCTCAATCTCGTATCATCGGAGCAATACATAGGAATATGTTGACATCAATGACAACAAAATATCCCAAAAGTAGAAATTCATGAAAATATCCAATAATCTCCCCCTTTGGCATTCATTGCAACATATGACTATGAAAAGAAATCAATGCAAAGAAAAGAAGATATCTCTAGCAAACCCCCCCTAAGATCAAGACTTAGAAAGAAGTTTTTCACATGATCTCTCTCTCCCCCTTTGACAACAATGTCAAATCTCTCAAAATAGAAAACCAAATAGAAACATGAACCTCTCTCCCCAAAACACAGACTACTACAAGAGAGAAGCAACACCAACTCACCAATCTAGATAAAGAGATTAAGCTCTGAAATCCAACGGATTGATGTAACTTAATGCATCTAGTTCTCATCAGGATGGGTAGATATACCTAACTTGTCTCTCAAATGGACAAATGTATCTACAAGCAAAGGTTTAGTGAAAATATCAGCAATTTGTTTCTTTGTAGATACATACTCTAGCTTCACCTTCTCTTCACTGACTTGCTCTCTCAAGTAATGATATTTGATTGACGCATGTTTAGTCCTTGAATGTTGCACCAGATTCTTTGACATGTGGATAGAATTGGCATTATCATAGTATATAACAGTAGGCTCATCATAAATTACTCTAATATCCTTCAACATTTGCTTCATCCAAACTACCTGATTGCAATTATTAGCAAGAACAATGTACTCATCTTCAGCAGTAGATAAAGACATTGAATCTTGTTTCATGCTAGCCTATGAAACCGATTTATTACCCAAAAAGAATGGTCCACTGGTAGTGCTCTTCCCGTCATCAAAATCGCTAGCTCAATTAGCATCAATATACGCACAAAGCATGAAATCATCATTCCTAGGTGTAGACGTATAAAAATGACCATATTCCTAAATGAATATTTTATGTTCATTTCTCTATTTAATTAAATCCAATTTAATTAAATTATCCACATTCCTCTATTTAATTAAGTAAATTACTCAATTAAATTCACTATACCATTTAATAGGATAAATTCATTTTATTCAATTAAAGCCCCTGTCCACTTTTTAAATTAAATTCAAATTTAATTAAAATAGTCATCCTAAATTAAATAAATCTAATTTATTTAATTACAACCAAATTGAATTAAATTCAATTAAAACCTATTTTCCCTCACCCACTTGCAAAATCCTACACCTCCCACTTGCATCCTAACCCTCTTTCTAACCTCTTCTAGATTCTTCTAAACCTAATTAATTAACCCAAACCCATCCATTATCCCTTTTCCCTAAATTTGAGGAGGTCACTTCTCAAATTTGGAGCAAAGTCTTCAAAATGCATTAAAGCCTTTATCCATTCAACAAGCTAACTTGTTGAATGCCCCCAAATTTGGAAGGACTCTTACAAATTTGTCCCAAAAGTCTTCATAACCATACATGGTTAACTCAACCCTCTTACATGGTTAAAGAATTTCCATAAACTCAACCTCCATCTAACCCAAGGGTCTCATCAAGCATTTATTTATTTGACCATGGTTATCCTTAAACCTTTGCACAAGAGTTTATCCTTTGGGTAAAAGCTTTATCCAATGGATAACCTTAACCTAACCTTAACCCTTAACCCCTGGGGTAACCATGACGTCTTCTCAAGCATTTAATGCTTCTTACGTCTCCCCTCAACCAACCTTATGTTGACAATTGTCACCATTTCATTGGTGCCAATTGCAAACATGGATTCCCAACTTTCAAACTTGGCCCTTGATTGCCTCTTTCAATCCTGACCATCCATTGCCCTGTTTTTGCTATAAATAGAGCTCTCATTCCTCCATTTTTATGATCCAAGTCTTTAGCATCACACTTATACTTGAATCCATTCAAGCTTTCATATCTCATTTTATTCTCATCATTTAGCTTCTCTTTTAAATAGGAATTAATCTAAATATGTAAATTTAGAGTATGTTCCTTATCATTTAGCTTAAATCATAGACTAATATAGTATGCTAGGATAGTCTTGTTTACTAACCTTGTCATCTTATAGCTAGTTTATTGCATTTACAACATCATGCATAGCTTAGGATGCATCTCATCTTAAAATCAACAAAAGCATCCCTCGTTCTTGCATTTGCCATCCCTAAACCATTTTGCTCAGTGATCTGAGAGAAAAAACATTGGTTTGAGGGACCGTGCAAGATAGAGAACCATGGAACCATCCTTGGGAAGTTGAGCCATGCTTCATGACTCCATAGCTTGTACCAAGAAGTCCTATGGGTGTGTGAGCAAGGCTCCCTAGAACTCCATTTTTCACATTTTGAGTTCTATTGGCCCGCTTTTCCCACATACACTAGGATACCATAATCCATAGTCTACAATTCCCTTTAGGTATCTGAATATCCTCTTCACAATAGTGACATGACTCTTTAGGATCAACTTGATATCTAGCAGCCATGCACACAACATGCATAATGTTTGACCTAGTTTGAGTAAGATACAATAGTCCACCAACCATATATTTGTACAAAGTATGATTAGCTTTAGGAGATTCATCATTCTTGGACAATTTACAAGCAGTCACCATAGGAGTTCCAACTGGTTTGGAGTCATCTAATCCAAATTTCTTTAGCAATTACTTCATAAACCTAGTTTGAGATATGAATATACCTTTTTTAGTCTGTGAAATATACAAACCTAAGAAAAAAATCATTTCATCAATCATAAACATCTCAAATTCTTTCTGCATATCACAGGAAAACTATCATGCCCAAACTTTTCGGCAAAAATGGAACAACAAATTTTTTTAAAACATCCTAATAAAAAACTAATTATGCTAAAATAAAAATGCAATAATCAAGTCTTGTCTTAACTATGATTAAACTTTGGAAATCAAATAGTTATTTACTATAGTTAATCTAATTAACTTAATCAAGCATGCAAAAATAAATTAAATGCGGAGTATAACTCTCCAAAAGAATCATTATTATTTCATTAATTAATATATTAATTTAAACAATAGTCTGCAACTAAAATGACAAGGGATATTAATACTCTAAAATAATCTTTTAAATGCTCCATGAATTAATTAAATTAATTCTATCACTTAGATTATTAAAATTTAATAATCAATTGAGCAATAAATATAATGCACCTAAAAATTCGACAAAAGGGGTTAAGAAAATTCATAATATAAATTGCCCTATAAAATTTAATTTCAAAAAGTCAAAATTAAGGTGGACTAAAAATTATCCCCTATGGCTAAATAACTCACAAAAGTCGTTTATTAATTCTAAAAAAAATAAAACTCCCAAAAGAATTAAATTTAAACATCTATAAAAGTTTATTAACAAACATATATATATTAGAATCTAGAACTAATTAATTTAAAATAAATGAAGTAACAAAACTATATGCCCATTTTAAATTAAATCAATAACCCTAACTAGAACACATGTGGGGATTTCCCCCCATGTAATTTTTTTTTTAACTAAAATACTAAAATAAACATGTAACCTAAATAATAGAAAACTTATAAAAACTACAATAACCCCAACTAAATATCCTACTTCATGTTTTACCCTAGCCCAAAGTTTCAGGTTAGGGTTTGTGTTATGCAGGTCCAACAAACATGGCAGAGGCAAATTACCTAAGCAACGGCGGCAAATCTTACTCAGTGGCCGTGGAATTTTTAGTTAATGGTAGACTATGAAGAGGGGAGGCAGTGGTGCAGATGGTGCCACCCACAACGGCACTGTGGGGCGCCACTGCGGGTCGCGGCCCATAGTGACGTCGTGGCGTCCCTGTGGGATGCGGCCCACAGTGGTGGCCACGACTTCCCCTATGGGTCGCGGCCCACAGCGACGCTGTGGTGCCCCTTTGGACCTCAGCCCACAGTGCCTCTGTGAGTTGCAGCCCATAGAGGGCCTACGCTGCCCGGGCGCCCATGGGAGCCTCGGCTCCGGGGTAACCTCGGGCAAGGGTTTTGGTGATACATTTAAAAAAAAAAATTATATATATATTTTTAAATAAAAATAGGAGAGTATATATATTCATTAAAGAATGCATAAATTAATGTTTAAGACTAGTAAGTAATAAGGAAAACCAACAACTTAATAAAAGATATGCATTTCTTTTTTCTATAAATATTTATAATATGATCCATTAAAATATGAATATATTAGATTTTACTTTTGTTTTATTCTTAATATAAAACATTTAAACTAACTAGTTTTTTTTTTGTTCAATATTTTAAAATAACTAGATTTCCCTCTATGTTAATTCTATATTCTCTAAAACTTATTAAGGTAGATAAATGCATATCTAACTAAATTCTCTTTTTTTTTTCAAAAACATATAGTGAACTTTAGAGGTAGATTATTAAATCTAGATTTATTTTCTGCAATAATGAAAAGGAAAAAAATGACAGAATTAAATAAATTACAGCAGCAACTAGAATAGACTAGAAATCATTTGAAATATTACCCTTATGCTAAATGCATTATTATTTTTCATACTAATATCTATTACACCATGTTTTGCATTTGGAAATAAATAAATAGGACTAAATGTTTATTTCTATCTTACTAGAATTGATGCTTTTCTATTTCATTTATTTCCATTATTTTTCCAATATGCTTAAAAAGATAGAAAGAACTTTTATTTCCAAAAACATAAGCTCAACAAATATTAACTCAAGGACTATAGAAAGCTCATTCCATAATTATTTTCATTTTACAATAACAACTTAATAGAAGAATGCATTTCATTTTTTGATAAAACATGGAATAGAGAATACTTTCATTTTCAATATAGTAACTTTTACAAAGAGGGTGAATACCCAACTTAGCCTCTCATTGCTACTAAATGAGGGCCTAAAAAAAAAAAAAAATTTTCATTTGCAACTAAAACAAAAATAAAGGTAGCAACTCCTAGCTTTTCTTTTCCTTCCTTTCCAGGCAAACCTGCAATGCAAAGTCTTAAGGTTGTGACCATGCAGGCTCACCTCCCAACCTAGGCTTACTAGAAGCCACCCCCGAGCTTGGAGAATGAAGACCTAGATGGGTTACACTCAAGCAATACACAAATAAGCATGAAAATCTCACAACAAACACATTCCCATCCCAAGGCTTAACACCATCACATAATGTGATTTTTACATGGGTGGAAGTGGACTAAGTACCTTGAGGAGAAACTACAAAATAGTAGAACACAAGGCCATCACAAGGCAACCAAGAGCACATCACAAGTTCCAAACTTGTCTCAACATCCTTATGAGCCCCAAGGCATACAAGCCATAATATCTCCCATTATGACCCCCAAATGCATAAACAATAACTATGTAGCAGGGGTCATAAAAATCCCTTGAGATCACTCTCTTCCAAAGAGAGCCTCTCACTCTAAGGTTGTCAAGCAACTCTCCACCCCAAGGCCACTCTACCCTCCCAAGGGTGATTTTGGCCTTGAATACTCCCAAAACACAATTAAAAAGCTAAACCAAAAACAAGGGAAAGGTCACACATCTTTTTTCACAAATAAAAACACCAAGGGAGAAAATAATGAAATTCAAGCAATCTTTCAAAGCAAAATTACAACATACAAAGAAAGAGATTAAACAAACCTTAAATCTTCCAATGGTTTACAAGGGATAGTTTGGAGTAGAGCTGCCCAAATCCACACTTCTTTCCTTCCAAGACTTAGCCAAAATTTCTATCGTAAACTTGTTTCAAAACTTCAAGATCTAGTCTCCAAAGATGGAGAGTGGGTGATTACCATCCTAAGCCTCAAACCCTTCCCTAAGAAAACTCCTCTCACACTTTCCAACCTCTTGGATAGAGTGTGGGCTCACATTGGTTGGTCTTCCCAACCTCTTACATACTTACTAAAACTGCCAACTGAAAAGGTAAGAGAAAGTGGGGAAGAGAAACTAACAAAAGAAAGGAAGGTTATCTAACCTAGGAGGAATCCTCCAAGTTGGATTTTCTCTCATCTTGGGAAAACCAATTTTTGAGGTGACTAAACAGTCACATGGGAGTGGTCACATGCTTAAAAATACCCCTAACCCATAGGTATACCCTATGAACCTTAGGAAAAGCCCCTAAACTAACCCTAGGAGTCCATTTGACCCCCTAGAAACCCATCTAAAGTTAATCTACGGGTCAAACCTGAGTTGACCACTCCAAAGACTCTCTACCCAAGGAAAATTTGGGACCACGCTCAAATATTTGAAAAAGTCTTTGGTTGAAACAATTTCCACCCAAGAGACATGTCAAAATCAAAACACTATTCAGCACATGTGTCAAGTGACACAATAAAATACATTACTTAATTTACACATGGAAATTATCTCTTGTTGGATTTAAACAAAATAATAAATACATTTTAACACACATGCAACATCTACGTTTACAAATAAAATATGATACATACGGGGTGTTGACTTTCCAAATAGACAACCCCTGGTTTTACGAATGTACATAGGTCTAGGCTTGATTCTCAATAATGTTTCCATGGTCACATGGATAATTTTCCTGTTTATATTGATTACACATTAATAATTCCCAAATAACCTCATATAATATTAAACATATAAATAGGAATACAAATCAATCACTCTGCATACAATGGCCATCATACAATTCAATTCACTATATATCCAAAGCAATCCACATAAGCAATTATCATAATCCTCATAAATTTCATCCAGTCATAAGGCATGCATCATATTTCCAAAATTATAATAAAGTTTTGCAATTCAAATAAATGACATACACCATCTCAATGTAATCCTATCCTGGAATCATACAAAATTCTATATCCATAATGCATATAAATGAAGCATCAATATATCAATGTTATCCAATCCCGAGATCATATAAAATTCTATATCCATAATGCTTAGAAATGAAGCATCAATATATCAATGTTATCCAATCCTGGGATCATATAAAAATTCTATATCCATAATGCATAGAAATGAAGCATCCATAATAATTCCAACATGAAAATAACTGAAATGCTAGGACAGGTCGAGGTAGGGCATTACAAAAACTTCATGCTCAAGTTATCATCACCACCAAAGATTATATCATCAACAATCAAGATGTTATCATTTTCTATCTTAAAGTACAAATTATTGTCAGCGACACCTTTAATAAATCCCAATTTCAATTAATATTTATCCAGTCTAGCATACCAAGCTCTAGGAGCTTGTTTGAGTCCATAAAGAGATTCCTTCAACTTATATAACTTGTCTCCATCATCCGATAGTGAAAATCCATCAGGTTGGTCAATGTAAACTTCTTCCTCAAGATCAACATTCAAAAAGGAAGATTTAACATCCATCTGATATACTTTGAAATCTTTATAAGCAACATAAGAAAGCAGTAGTCTAATAGCTTCAATTCTAGAAACCAGAGAAAAAGTATCTTCATAATCAACCCCTTCTTGTTGTGACTATCCTTTGTAGACTAGTCTAGCTTTATTACTGATAACTTCACTAGCTTCATTCAATTTGTTTATGAATACCCATTTAGTACCAGTAATATTCTTATCCTTAGGTCTAGGCACAAGTTCCCAAGTGTTATTCTTTTCATTCTGATCTAGTTCTTCTTCCATAGCTCTCATCCAACTCTCATATTTGCAGGATTCAACAACATCTTTAGGTTCAAATTGGGAAATGAAACATACTTCTTCAACAACCAACCTTTTTCTAGTCATCACATCTTTATTCTTATCACCAATAATCTAATTTTTAGAATGCTTCAATATTAAAGACCTCGGAGTCTTCTGATTGTTCTGGTTTTTAAGTTCTTGCACTCCTTCACCAACAACATCTGAATTCACAATTTCTACCTGATCATTTTTCTTAAGCTCTTTAGGTTGAATAGGCGTTAAAAAATATGTTGACAATCATCATAACCACATGCTCTGATCTCTTTCCCAAGGTTCTCATCCACCTTCACATTTGCACTTTCTACTATCTTTCTTAGTCTCTTATTGTAGCTTCGATAGGACTTGCTAACATCTGAATTCACAATTTCTACCTAATCATTTTTCTTAAGCTCTTTAGGTTGAATAGGCGTTAAAAAATATGTTGACAATCATCATAACCACATGCTCTGATCTCTTTCCCAAGGTTCTCATCCACCTTCACATTTGCACTTTCTACTATCTTTCTCAGTCTCTTATTGTAGCTTCGATAGGACTTGCTATTTGTTGAGTATCCCAAGAAAATACCTTCATCGCTTCTAGCATCAAAATTTCCTATCTCATCTCTATTGATATAATATTTGCTACCAAATACTCTGAAATATCTCATAGTAGGAACATGACCAAAGCAAAGCTCATAATGGTCTTACCAGTATCTCCTTTGATGTGAACTCTGTTGAATGTGCAAACATAAGTACTAATAGTTTCTCTCCAGTAAATATTTGAAATATTTACTTCAATCAACATAGTCCTTGTAGCATCCAAAATAGTTATGTTCTTCCTCTCGATGACTCCATTCTACTGAGGGGTTCTAGGAGTAGATAATTATCTTCTAATCCCATGCTTCTCATAGAATGAATTGAACTCATCCGAATAAAATTATTCACCTCTATCATATCTCAGATACATCACCTCCAATGCAGACTCAATCTCAACCTTAGCTTTGAATATCTTGAATTTGTCAAATGCTTCTGATTTCTCCTTAAAAAATACAACCCACATCATCCTTTAATAATCATCAATTAGCAACATAAAATATCTATTACCCTAGACACTTCTAATATTTGTAGGTCCACATAGGTTAATATGTACAAGATCTAGCAGTCCTTCTGATGTCTATTGTTTGCTTTTGAAATAAATTCTTGTTTGCTTATCCAGCTGATATTCCTTACATACCAGATTAGTGGGCTTAAAAATATTAGGTAGATCTCTAATAGGATGTGTATAAAATATCTTAATCATTGGATCAAAATTCACATGAAACAATATCCTATGCCATAACCAACTCTCATCAATCTAAGCAATCAAACAACTTTTCTCACCAATATTCAAATGAAAAATGTTACCTTCAGTCTTAGTTCTAGATGCAATCTCTATACCAGAGGCATTCAAGATCTTGAATTTACATACAAGACATCAACAATGTTATACTTACCATCAAAAGAAATAGAACCTCTCCCATGGATTACACAGGCTTTGTCATCTCCAAATCTAACTATTCCACCATCATATTTTTCCGTACTCACAAATTTGATTTTATCACCGATCATATGAGGTGTACAACCACTCTCAATTACCAATTCATATTTTTCTTCAAATTTAGTAGCAAAAGCTTTCTCCTTAATAGTATAGCTACTGGAATCAACATGTATATTGTTCTCAAAATCTGATTCACTTTAACATCCTTATAGTGACATGATAACTCTCTATGCAGAAGAGATATTAAAGAGAAGGAAACTTCTAGGACAACATGTGAGAAGGTTTGATTAACCTTCTACACTTTGGACTTTTTCAAAGTCTTGGCGGGTATACCTTTGTGACCTAAATTCACACTTTTAAAAGATAAATCCACAACAAACCAATCCAAAAACCAGTGGATCTAATCACCTTAAAACTAACTGAAAAAAAAGAATGAAAATTGTACTCATGTTTAGTATTGACCTACAAAATATGTAATAGACAACCTTGATCTATACCAGTGCCTTATCTCAGGCCACAGAGTCATCTAAGTTCAAATAATACTCCCATAATCAAATATCTCCACATATCCCATTAGTTTGGCTTCTGCAGATCCCTATATATGCCTTACACACATAAGAATTTATTCATACCAAATTAAACTGCACTCATCAAGATTCAAAGTATCCCATAAAGAATTTACTAGGAGAAATTATTCCTTCATATTTAATTCCCCTCCTTAAGAGAAAAGCTAAGAAACATATCTACTGAAAGTTGCCTTACAACCTCTATTCAAACGAAATAACCCTAGATTATTCAGAATGAAATAGTAAGCACTTGCAAATATATTTGAAGACAACACAAAGTTTAAAATCAAAACCAATGGTCTGTATATTGATATTTTCTTCAAAAAGTATTACAAAAACCTTCAAATATTCTCCATTAAAACTTGGAAAAGCCCAGATAAATTTCTGCAGCGTTTTCTTACAATTCTTTTGCGATCATTTTTCTACTAGTCCTGGTATCCATTTATAACAATATGGATGCATACAAATCTTTGGACTTTCCTAGGAGAGTTTGTTACAATCATTACTTCTGAAGAAGAAGTTACAAAACACTTTACAAATGTGGTTACAAGTCTCTTTCAACATCTGTGACTTGTTCCTCTTGTTGTTTTGTTGCAACATTTTCTAACTGCTCCAAATCAAGCACTGCATATTTTCTTGTCCATTCTAGATATACCTCATCAGTGGGCCATGAGAATTTAATTACTTTTGCTTTTGTCTTGACTAATATTTTCCAAGAATTTCTCATTTTATTGACCTTTGAATTCAGGAAACCATAATGAGATTTGATTTTCTCAATCTCCTCAATTGTTTTGACAAATATGGAGGCATCCTCTTATTTGACAATAACTTTTATCCTTAATGACAATTTGGTTTCTAATTCTTAAAGCCATATTTGTTTGTCCTTTAATTGGTTAGGGCTGACAAAACCTCCTGGGAGCAATTCAAAAACCTGATCAGTGTACTCCTTTTTGTACAAGTTGATCTTTCTGTCTACATTATCTACTCCTTCTGCCAACTTTACTAAATCCTTAGTCATATCATTTGTAGATTTAACAATAGGGTCAACCCCTGCCTCATCATAGGATACACAATTCAGTTCTATATCCTACTCTCTAGGTCTCCATTTATAAAAAATAGGTGTTAACACAACCTTGTCCCCATTTAACTCATTCCACATTTCCATAATCTTACTCATGTTGTTATACATTAGTGAAGACCCTATAGTGTCAGCAAAACTTAAAATTCTAGCCTTTACCCTCTCTTCATATTTCTTTGCATATAAGGCTTGAGCCTGTTTTAAATTCTCCAACTCATGGGGAGTGATTTCCATCAACTAAGAAGTAGAAGTTGCTAGAGATGGTGGGAACTCAATAATGGGGCTGGTAGGTGGAGGTCTTGCAGGAGAAGAGGAGATCATCAATGTTGATGACTCACCTTGATGGTATTGTCCTACCAACTAGCTTTGCAGCTTGGCGATGATGCTATCTTTACCTCTTACCTCTTCCTTGGTATTGTTGTAAGCTTTTAGAACCATCTCCAACTTAACTTAGAGATCTGCCTTTTCTTTGGCCTCCCTTTCTACTACTACAACACTAAACTTTGTAGTCTCTAGAACAGTGCTAGCAACTTCCACTAGCCTAGTACTCTACACTCTTTTCACTATCATTCCTCCAAGGTAACTTGACACTGGGGTGTCCTTATTCCTCTTATTCTCATCTATTTTAAGAGACCACATGACCAATGCAACATTATCTTTGATGAAAGTGACTCCCTCCATAGGTTTGGTCTCTTTGCTTACTACCTCTAAAACCAAGGCATCTGCTATGTCTCATTCAGGAAGAATGAGTACCCCAACCTATGCTACCATGTCTCTTCCCTTCTCAAGAGTGATGGTCTTAAACTCATCAGCCATTTCTTTCTTTATCTCTTCCTCTACCATAGTTGGATCTCTATGGGGCTTCTCCCCTTTCCTCTTTTCAGACCTAGCATTAAATTAATCAATGTTCTATTTCCACACAAACTACAGGAAAGCTCGTGATGTGACAAAAGTTATTATCAGCCAAGAAATATTCACTGGCTTGCTTGATCTCAAGGTCCCACTCCTGGCCTTTGAACTCATTAGTAGTGATGTTCATTTCAGCAATAAGGGGCTCCACTGGCATTCCCTCTTCCACTTCATCATATGTGTATGCTATCTCTCCGAGGCTGCCTAACTGTAACAGTTGCTCAGCTACTACCTATTCATCTCCTATATGAATAGGGGATTGAGATGGAGAGTACAAAGGTTCATCAGATTGAACTTCTTTTCCCACTCTTTCTTTCTTTGGGCTATCTTAAATATCAATGACATCATGTATCTTCCTCTTTCCTTTAGAGGTACTCCCCTTTTGTAGGCATCAACACATTGTAGTTGGACTTCTTATGCAACATGTAATCACTAGGAGGGATTACTCTGGCAGATGCAGACCTATTCAGAACTAGTCTTGCTTTCTTAGGGTTGTTCTTAATTACAACCTCCCTCTTTTCTTTCAATGTTTGCATCACATCCTCAAAGCAAAGAATCAAGAACTTTATCTTCTCCTCAAAAGGGTGAAAGCTAGACAAAGGGTCATAGCTAGTGTCAAATTGGTGTACAAAGTCTAAAGCCTTTTTGTAGGCCATCCACTTTTCCTTCCTCAGCTCTTGTTCATCTAAATCAAACTCATTCCTAATGAGGTCTTCAAGAAACTAGAATTGCTGAGATCTACCTCTGCATATTACCCTCTTTCTGAAGAAGCCGTTGAAGAAGTCTTTAGGGTTAGCACACCGGGATACTACTATAGACACCTAAAAATGGTCAATGCTTGCAGAGTCATACATTAACATTTACGCATTGCCTTATTTTAGGGTTTTTGCGTCGCATTAACATTTCTCCTATGTCACGCATTTGGTTTTTATCATTTGCGAGCATCGAGTACTTCTTCTGCATTCTTCAGTTGTCTTGCTCTAGAATTTGGTCTTGTCGACAACAATATTTGTCATGATTTTGGTTGATCTTATCTTGTCGCATCAATGTGCGTGCTCATTTGTCATCATTTTGGACATTGTCAATCCTAATTAAGGTTTTGTCCTCCTATCAATCTTGTCATCTTGCGATCGATTTGTCATCGATCATTGTCATTTTCAATCTTGTCATCTGGTGATCAATTTGTCATTGATCCTTGTCTTCTTGTCAATTTTGTCATTTTGCGATCAATTTGTCATTGATCATCGTCTTTCTCAATTTGGATCAATTAGTCATTGTCCTTCGTCGATTGGTGCATTTATCAATCGCATCGTTTGTCAGCATTGGTCTTTTATCAAGTCAGAATCATGATCAAATCGAATCGATATCAATTATCCTTCATCAAGACCTAATTGTCATCCTTGCATTTTCTAATTCATCTTTTAGGGTTTCATGATTTTATTCATTTCTCCCTCTAGGTTAAATAATTTGTTTATTTATCCTAGGTCTTCGTGTCACAATTAAATGTTTAATTTAATTGGCTAACTAATTATTCTTCTCTTTGTGAATTAATTAATAAATGACAAATTATTAATTGATTTACCTAATTTCTCCTAATTCCTAATTTTTCATCAATTTCTAAATTCCCTCTTTGTGAATTAATTAATAAATGAAAAAAATTATTAATTAATTCACTAGTTTCCTAATTCCTATTTTCCCAATTTTCTAATTTTCCTAATTGCTAATTCAATTTCCTCCTATTTTTCTCCTAATTTCATGGGAATGACATTTCAATTTGTCATAATTTGTCATAATTAACAATCAATCAATTTTGACATAGAAAGTTGTCATAATTTTGTCATGAATTATTAATCAATCAATTTTGTATAGAAAGTGCAAATTTGTCATAATTTGTCATAATTTGTCATATTGATTTGCAATTTCCATTTGAATCTATTCATGCTAATTTGATCTTTTCTCCAATTTATCTATAAACTGGATGAATTTCTTCAATCCCAATCTAATCACATTACCAATGAATCACTTTTTCTAATCACTTTGTAGAATCAATCACGCTTCGAGTATTCTTGTGCTAATATCTTGTCTACTTGCTTTCATCTCATGTATATGCACTAGTAGGTGAGATCCACAACAAAGCTATTTGAAGAAGAAAGAAGGACAATGGAGCCACATGAAGGAGACATTCAGATCTGCATTTGGTTTGCTTAGTTTTTAAATCTTGAATGTTTTGCTTTCATGTCTCTATTGGATGTAATTAGGATTGATCATTGCATTTGAGCTTTCGTGATTGAGCTAGATTACTAATACTATTTTCTTTGATGATTCCAGATTCCTATCTACATTAATTGGTGAACCCGATGTGAACTAACCCCCTAATCATGCTTTTGAGTGCTCTTGAGATGATTTGTAGGTCAAAAACCCAAGAAACAGGGTAGTGCAGGGTTTTCTGGGAACTTCTGTGCTTGTGTCAAGCATTATTCACCTATGTCAAGCATTTTGCGCCTATGTCAAGGACATTCTGTGCCTATGTCAAGCATTCTACACCTGTGTCAGACATTCTGCGCCTGTGTAGGGCCAGAAACAGAGGTAAAAGATAGTGTTTTTCACTTGCAAATTGTTTTCTTTTGCATTTTGTTTCTGCTTTTTTGGTTTTGTTGGTATTGATTCTCTGTGCAGAACCTTGGCATATGCATGACAAAGAAAAAAAATGAAACTACTAACACATTTTATGCAGGTTCGATAGTCAAAGACTAAACATATCAAACTTCTGACTTGGGTTTTGCAGGTTGCCTTGGACTACAACTAAATCGTGTGTTTGTAATTAATATTTAGGCACCTAGTATGATTTCTAAATAGGATGGAGTGAATATATGTTTGCTTTGATTGTTGAGTTTGACATTGAAGTAGGAGAGTATGCTCTCATCCTTCTTAGGGTGATCAGAAATCCAGATCTTCGATACCATGCTCATGTTTTTGATTGTGTGTCACCTTTAGAGGGCCTGCCTTCCTGACCATTTGCTTTTACAAGCAAGTGATAATTGTGAGAAGGGAACGACCCAAAGTGAGTATGGCTAGAATACCTTGGAATTCTAACTCACTATAAAAAAATACTTGATGTGTGAAAGCTTTGAAGGAAGGGTTACGTGGGAATTGCAGTTACTTGGGAAGTGATGACCCTTGAACTCTTTCTCATATCAACATCTAAGTAGGACCTCACGGTCTAAATCATGCTTGCATGACTACATTTGTTTGGTATCTTGGTGGGCTTAATGTCTCAATCACACTTGCGTGATGCCAAGGAGTAACGCTTAACAGAAATCCTTACTAAACACCTTGTATTTAGAGGCCAAAAATCCTTCTAGTTGCTTGAGAAGGACAAGTTTGAATACTTGGAAGAGATACTAAGTTCACCATGTGGAGATTTCCATGGGGACTGATGCTTGCCTACCCTAAGAAGTGAGTGTCGTGGAGGGGAGCCCCTGGGGTCAAGCATCTATGTATTCTCCTTGAATCTCATAACGAGTCTACCACTCAAGCATGATTGTCTTGAGTCTAAGTTGAAATATCTTGTCTTCTTTGTTTGTCAAAAGTTGAATTGTATCTCATTTCAAAAACAAGGCAAATTGATTCAAAACAAGGTTAAACACAAGAACATTTCATCCAACAAGGTTCAAAACACTTTCAAACATGGTTGTCAAACATTTTTCAAAATCTTGTCTCAACATTCATGTCACTTAGATTTAGGTGCATCTTAGGTTTGCATTTTGCAAAGTCATTGTCAAGTACCAAGGTTAGGTTTCATCTAGGTCATACTCCTTTGCATGTTTCCTCTTGCATTAGAGTAATACCATTGTCATACATTCATATTTGCATACCCTAGGTCTCTTCATTAAGTTTAGGTCATTATCATGTCATATTAGGGTTACTTGCATAGTAATTGTCCCTTAGCATATAGTGTCAAAACTAGGTTTTGTCATACTCGAGTAATCCAAATCTTTGATAAATCCTAAGTCATTGTTAGGAAGTCTAGACCTTATCAAACCTTTTCTCTTTTTGTCATTATTGTCATTTGGTCAAACCTAGCTTAGTATCCAAGCATATAGGGGAGACATTGTCATTTTGTCCTTTTGTCACTTGGTCCTTTTGTCCTTTGAGGTCTAGACATTATTTCAATTTCCTAAGGGTCTTTTTTTTAGATTTGCATTTCAAAAGTTTGTCAAAATCTTCAAAAAACAACCAAAAACATAGGTTGCATTCTTACCATAGGTTGCATTCTCATTCATTTAGTTTGCATTTAGTTGCATATCATATATTGTCCTTGAAAATTTCCAAAATATTGCATTTGCATAAGTGACATGCCTATTGAGACAAGATCAAAATCTAAAAAGATGGGTGAACCAACGTATCAACCCATGGACAACATATCAAATTCACAGTTTCAAACTAGTCAAACAGTACAAATTGAAGGTTTATCAAACACATCACTACCACCATATGGAATGGTTCAACTTGGACCACCTCCATTATATGAACCAGTGTTTGTACCTATGAAACCAGGACATGGGAGTGTTCCACCAAATCCAAGAGGAAATGCACCTTTCGATTGGAATCAACCAAACCTGCAACATGAAATACAAACATTATATGAGGAACAAACTCTTTCACAATGATTTGGTTCAGATCAAGGCATTCAACAAGAAATGAATCCAAATGTCCAACCAGATTCTTCATCAAATTCCGATGCTTCTGTTGATGTTGATATGTTCCTCCAAGATCCAAAGTTGACAAAAAAGATGATAAGTTCTTGAACAAGGTCTTTAAGATGTTTCCACAAAAATATCTTAACATGATGAGTAATGTGACCTCTTCAAGTGAGCAAATCAATGTGCAAAAACAACAAGGTGGTGAGATGTTAAGTTTTTCTCCACATCCAAAAGAAGAAAATACGCAACAAGCAACTCAATCTACCTTGATGAGTAAACATGCTTCAAAGGCATTGACAGTGGCTATTCCTCAAAAGTCACCATTTGAGACAATAAATAATCCATTATTCAACACAACACCTGTACAACAAGATCAAATGAAGACCGCACAAATATTGACAGTTGTCCCTCAACAAGAAGTGGTTCCTTACATGCATACAATTGGATCAAAATCTAAGATGCAAGAAAGCTTCACGACTGGGATGCCTGATATCACCAATGTCTAAAGAAAGTCCATGATGCAACAAAGTTCTTATGTCCCATTAAGCTCAATATATTTACCAAACACTATTGCGACAGATCCTTTGATAATGGCGACACAAAGAGCTATGGATAGTGGTTTGCACCAACAACAATTGTTGCAACAATTGAGTAATACACAAAAGGTACAATCGAATGTGCAAACAAACAATGTACAACAACAACAATATCACATTCGACAACAAATTGTAGCGCCTTCTGCCCCATTACAAGTTAATGCAAACTTGCAACCATCATAATGGATTGGACAAACAACACAACAAGTTAATGCAAGTGCCATACCCCATCTTAAGGAGAAACAACAAAAACCACCTAAACAAAGTTTTTTGCAAATGATGGGATATACACCGTGACAACAATTGGCACAAAGTCAACAAATTCCAATTCGTCAGCATCAACAACAACATGTGTCTCAATATGTGCCAAGACAAACAAGCTATCATACTTCACAACCACAATTGGCACCTGTACAATATCAACAACACCCTCAATTGCAATATCAACCTAGGCTACAAGAAGCATAGCAACAAGGTCAATATCAAGGCATAGCACAACCACAAAAACAAGAGATGTACCAAGAACATTATATGCCAGAGACACCAAAAATGGCCATTTTAGAGCATCAACAACTGATGGGAAACACGATGTATCAAAAAAGAGTACCCACTGGGCTTAATGATGGACCTCCAAAATCTGATACAATTGCGCAACAACTTGAGAAGTTGCAACGACAAGTTGATGCATTAGAAACTAAAGGAACAAAGAAATTGTATACAGATCAGGATTTATGTCTTAATCCATTTGACAAGAGGTTATACATGCGTCCATTCCCTAAGCATTTTGAAGCACCTAATTTTGAGAAATATAAAGGGAATGGCAATCCAAAAGATCACATTCGAGCATTTTTTGCGGCATGTACTAAAGTGAGCTATGAGGAGACATATTTAATGTGATTATTTGCATGAAGTCTCACGGGACAAGCCATGGATTGGTATTCGCATCTGCCAGGAAATATAAAGACTTGGTCTTGATTGGCTCAAAAGTTTATATCTCACTTTGCATTCAACATCGACAGTGACATGACCATGTCAGATTTATGCAACACCAAGCAAAAGCAAGGTGAACCATTAGTGACTTTCTTGCAACGATGGTGAAGCTTGTATAGTCGTTCTTCCCTAGATATACATAAAGAACAACAAGTGAATTTGTTTATCCAAAATTTGGTCCCAAAAATGATGTATGAACTAAAATTGAAAAGTCCCAGTACTATAGAGAAACTCATTAAGAAAGGGATGAACATTGAAACTGCTCTTCTAGCTAAAGGAATCATTAAGCTTAACAAAGACAGTGACAACACAAACAATTCAGGGGACATAAATAGATTTTGGTATGAGAACAAGAATGTCACTAATGATGGAGTTGTTGATGCAAGAGCGGTGAATACAAATAAACCCCCGTTCACAATCAAGAAATTGAGTGTTCCTAATATGTCAACAATGGAACAAAATCAAACACCAGCAAGCAATGTTACTCAACAGCCACAATACCAACAACATCTTCAACAATATAATCAACAATTAGGCTAGCAACAAAACCAACAATGCAAACCTTTCTGATCAAGGGATGGGCCTCCTCGACAATTTACGCCATTGGGAGAGCCTATTGAGTCAGTAATGAAACAATTAATACAAGCAAAATTTATTAAGCTACCAGATATCAAGGCAGAACCAGTGGTAAAACCACATTGGTGGAATGATAATGCATACTGTGAGTATCATTGGTCAAAAGGACATAAAACCGCGTCATGTTTTCAATTGAAACATATGATTCAAGACTTGTTAGAGAAAGGAATAATTGAGGTAGATCCGCCCAACGCGACCTCTAACACTGATCATACCATTTTCAAAACTCCTTTGCTTGATCATGACAAGGGTAAGGCATCTTCTTCAAACTCTACCCAAACAACAAATTATGCAAATACTGGTTATAATAATGTCATCAATTGTTTTCACACGTCAAATGAGTATGTTTCCACCCTAAGAATAAAGGGACAAGATCCTTCTTGTGCAGTTACCACTCGTTGATCCAAAATAGTCCTGAAAGGAGCTCCTGCAGTTCCTCCCAAACCAACTCATGCAAGTCAGTATAATCTCTTGGATCATCTAAGAAAGACACCTGCACAAATATCAATCCTTGAGTTGTCGAAAATGTCCCCCATGCATCATGCATTCCTAGATAAAGCTTTAATTGAGTCCACTATCCCGACAGACATTGATGTTGACTAGTTTCAAGCCCGAATTGGACATCTAGCTGTTTCCCAAAATGTCGCATTTTCTGATAATTATATCTCACCTGATAAGCTCCCTCATAATGATCCTTTACACCTTGAAGTCTTTGTCCATAATTGCAAAATCCGACGAGTCTTGATAGATGGCAGAGAAGGTCTTAATATTTGTACCTTGAGAGTGGTCATTGGCCTTGGATATACAGAAAATGACATTGATGCTTCCAGAAGAATAACAATTAAAGCATATGATGATGCTAAGCACCCATCCAAAAGGATAATTACATTGCCTATCAGAGTCAGTCTAGTGACAGAAAACACTTTCCTGCAGGTCTTAGACCTTGATCTCCCTTACAATATGATTCTTGGTTGTCCATGGATCCATGCAATGAAAGCAGTTCCATCCACCTATCATCAATGTTTAAAATATCCTTACAATGGAACTAAGATAACAATTCTAGGAGATCCTAATCCATTTCAATTTTGTGCTACTCTAAAGGATACCCCTCAGCAGCAAGTCACCATCAATAGAGAGGCCAAATCACATAGTTATGTGGATCCTAATGAATTGTTAGATGCTGTCAAAGGAAAATTAAAGATACAGGACCAAGGATGCGGAGAATATTCAATGGATCAAACATTCCTCATTGGGAATTTACCAATATCTCCAAAATCATATGGCAAACCACATTTGTTGCAAAAGGAACCTAAGGTGGTTATTCAATATTAGCCTCCCACTACATTTATAAGATGGGGTGAACTTGACAAAGAAACTGTAGATGATGATGTCATAGATTGGCTTTCTAAGGATCCAACTGAGACCCCACCTATCAGGTTGCCAGTGGAATGATATGGCAAAGGATTTACTATGCTGCAAAAGAAAGGATATGACGGCTGCAGTGGCTTAGGCCTGAACAAGAATGGAAGGCTAGAACCTATCATACCCAAGATGCGACCTCCAACTTTAGGGTTAGGTTTTGTACCATTGCGAATTGGATCCTCATCTACCAAAGTGACCATGTGTGGAAAAGGGCGTGACTCTGATGATGAAATAACACCTGAGGATACCTGACCTGAAACTGATTCCAATGAATGGGAGTGGAGTTCCTTTTCTTCTAGCTCCTATGCCCTTGACAATATTTTCCTTGACCCTGATAATTTGCCTATGGAAGACAAACATGAAATAACTCCTCTTCCTAAAACATGTCCTAATGCTTGGATAGAGTCATTCTGGGATCCAAGCTCCGAATCAGATACAAGTAGTTCAGACAGTGATACCATAGATGTTTACATCTTTACTATATCAGCCCTCTCTCTCCTGAAAACTAATGATGACATGCCCCTCGTCTATCCCCAGCTTATCCAACATGACCAACAAGAACCACTCACATTGGACTGTTTTCAAAATGACGAAGCAATTGCAGAATTCCTTGGACTACAAGAAGGCATAGAAAAAGGTGATCATAAGGTAGGATTTGCTATTGACCTAGATTCCACAGCATATTTTGGGGAGTCAACTCCATCTTCCAATCATCAAAATGAAAAAAGAAAAGAAAAAGTAAAAAATCAAAAGAATAGATCTTTGAGTGAAAACTGTAAGGCACTCTCTGATCATACAAAAGTAAAAATAAAAGACATACCTGTGGGTGAAAACCTCTCTGAGGCACCCAAAGGTGGAAGAGTGGACATACCCCTACCAAGTCAGGATAAATCAACATTGCTTGTGGAAATGACCAAAGAAATTAATTTGGGTACACCTGACAACCCTAAGGTCATTCATTTTGCTGCTTCTCTATCACAACAAGAAAAGATAGATTTTGTCAATTTCTTTCTTGAGAAGAAGATCAGCATTGCATGGTCCTATGTAGATATGCCTGGCCTCGATCCTGAATTAGTCCTTCATCATTTGCCATTAAAAGTAGATGCGAAGCCTATCAAATAGAAACTTAGAAAGATGCATCTCCAGGTGGCTCTTTTGGTCAAGGTAGAACTGAAAAAATTACTAGATGTGGGCTTTATCAGACCCATCGATTATGCAGACTGGATTTCAAATTTAGTACCAATTAGCAAAGTAACTGGGGGCATCAGAATCTATATAGATTTTAGGGATCTCAATAAAGCATGCCCTAAATATGATTTTTCACTACCAAATATCAACATCATAGTTGACATGACTGCTGGATATGAGATGCTCTTATTGATGGATGGTTTCTCCGGCTATAACGAAATTGGCATTGGTCCTGAAGATCAACATAAGACTGCATTCACATGTGCTTGGGGTACCTACTATTGGAATGTGATGCCCTTTGGTCTTAAAAATGTAGGCGCAACATATCAAAGAGCGATGATGACAATTTTCCATGATTTCATGCATACTTTGATGGAGGATTATGTTGATGACTTATTATGCAAATCTATTACTAGAGATAGTCATCTAGCCATCCTGGGCCCAATCTTTGACTGAATGGAGACATACAAGCTCAGAATCAATCCAAAGAAGTGTGTCTTTGGTGTCACAGCTGGCAAATTACTAGGGTACATTGTTTCTCATAGAGGCATTGAAGTTGACCCTACCAAGGTTAAAGCAATAATGGATATGCCTCCTCCTTCTAATCTCCATCAACTACAAAGTCTACAAGGAAAGCTCCAGTCAATCCACCGGTTAATAGCTCAGTTGGCCAACAAATGTCATCCATTCTAGCATCTATTGCATAAAGGTGTCGCTTTTAAATGGACTGAGCAATGTCAATCAGCCTTTCAAGCTCTCAAGGACTATTTGTTGTCGCCTCCTATTCTAATGCCTCCTATAGAAAGAAAGCCATTTATATTGTATATTTCTACAACTAAAATGACACTAGGAGTTCTCTTGGCCCAACAGGATGAGAATGACAAAGAGCGAGCTATTTATTATATCAGTCGGACACTAGTAGGCTATGAGTTGAATTATTCAACTATTGAAAGGGCATTCCTAGCAGTGGTATTTGCAACACAGAAGCTCTGACATTATATGTTAAATCACCAAACATTGTTGGATGCAAAAATTGATCCCCTAAAATACTTGCTTAGCAGAGCAGCTTTGACGGGTCACCTAGCAAAGTGGGTTATGATCCTTAGTGAATTTGATATTGAGTATATGGAGCGAAAGGCGATAAAAGGACAAGTCATTGCAGATCAACTTGCAGAGGCTCCTATTTCTAATGATCATCCCATGTTGATCAATTTTCCAGATGAATCAGTCTTTGCTCTCACATCTTCTAATGAATGGAAGCTATACTTTGATGGATGCCATACCAAGTTCGGGTCTGGAGCACGCATCTTGTTTGTCACCCCTCAAGGTGATGCTATTCCCAAGTCCTACAGAATAACTTTTCATTGTACCAATAACATTGCAGAGTATGAAGCACTGGTCACAGGACTCTGAGTAGCGGTCCACTAGAATATCACACATTTGTAAGTCTATGGAGATTCTCAATTAGTCATCCGGCAAGTGAATGATTACTATGAAACAAAAGATGAAAAGTTTATTCCCTATAAGAATATGGTAGATTTCTTCAAGACAAAATTCATGGCTATCCATTTCAATCAAGTTCTGAGAATGCAAAACAATTCAGTAGATGCGATGGTTGTGATTGCTTCCATGTTAAATATGCCAAACAATATGGACAAATGTGAATTTTTAGTCAAATAGTTGTTGGTTCCTTCTTTTGACATTCCGACAGCAGATGTGATGTGCGTTCTTGTTGGTCCCAACTCCCCGTGGTACAATGATGTATATCAATATTTGAAATCCCAAACCTTACCACCTAACCTTTCCGCTAACCAATGCCGAGCCTTCATCCGACAGACAGCCAAATATGTCATCATTGCCGACACCCTTTACCGTCATTCCTTTGACCATACCCTCCTCAGGTGTTTGGATTCTGACAAAGCATAAATGGCTTTACATGAGGTTCATGATGGTATCTGTGGGGGCCATTTCAATGGTCTGAGCTTGGCCAAAAAGTTGATTCGTGCTAGGTATTATTGGCCCACTCTGGAAAAGGATGTTCATGATTTTGTTAAGAAGTGTTACAAATGCCAGATCCATGGAAACTATATTCATGCACCAGCCTAAGACCTTCATTCTGTCATATCTCTATGACCCTTTTCTCAATGGGGATTGGATCTTATTGGCAAGATTCACCCGATATCTGCAAATGGACACAAGTTCATCATTATAGCCACAGAGTATTTTACAAAATGGATCGAGGCTATCCCCATGACCTATATCACTAGTGTGCAAATTTTAAAATTCCTATTGAATTATATCATATGCCAATATGGGGTTCCCCTTTCCATAGTCACAAATAATGGTCATCCCTTCAAGAATAAGGATGTCAAGGAACTCTGTGAAAAGTTTCATATCCAACACTGTTTCTCTAGTCCATACTATCCACAGGGTAATGGTCAAGCCAAAGCATCAAATAAAACCATTATCAAGATCCTAAAAAAGGTTGTCAATGACGTTGGTCGAGATTGGTACGTTCAGTTGAATCCAACACTATGGGCTTATTGCACTTCTATCCACACACCTACTAGTGCAACACCTTATTCCTTGGTGTATGGTGCGGAAGCCATTTTACCCTTGGAAGTGGAGATTCCTTCCTTGCGTGTTTCCTTGCAACATCTAATTGATGATGAGATGCACAAAGTTTCTCAATTGCACCAACTTGAGATGTTAGATGAGAAACATCAGACAACCCTGACACATTTGCAAGCATATCAAAACCGTCTTCGTCGCTCTTATAATAAGAAGGTCAAAGGGCGACACTTCGAAGTGGGAGATCTGGTTTTAAAGGCAAACCCTAAGAATGCACTTTCTACTAACATCATCAAAGGTAAGTTTGAACCTAATTGGGTTGGGCCTTTCATAGTGACTACAGCCTATGGCTCAGGGGCATATCAGCTTGCCACTCCAGAAGGTGAACCTTTGTCTGATCCTGTCAACAACATCCACCTTCACAAGTACTGGGCATAATTTTCTATCAGCACTTCTTCAAGTATGATCCTGAAAAAATACAAAAATATTAAAAAAGTAAAAAAATACAAAAAAATCAAAAAAGCAAAAAAAATACAAAAAAATAAAAAAAGCAAAAAAATACAAAAAAAGCAAAAAAGCAAAAAAAAATACAAAAAAATCAAAAAAGCAAAAAAAATACAAAAAAAGTGAAAAAAAAAAAGCCACAGAGAAAAAGAGCAAAAAAGTAAAGAAAAATGATTCGCCCTCTAGTGAAAACCTGGCAAACAGGCGCTTTGGGCAAGTACCTTGGTGAAAACAGGCGCCATGTGTAAAATGAGATCATTGCTCCGTCATTTGTCATGACCTCTAAGCTATGCTTTCTCTCAGCCGGTTTATCATGTCTATCTTTGTCTTGACCCAATGTTCTGTTCCAGGCCTGTGATTGGTCAACATCATTGTCTCACTCTATTTCTTGTGCATATGTTTTGGTCCTGGTTGCTTTATATGTCTTTCCGATGTGCATTGGGTGTGTTCCCCTTGTCCTGATCAATCACTAGAACTTTAAAAAATTGAAAAATGTCTTGAAATAAAAACAAAAGAATTGAAAAATGTCTTGAAATAAAAAAAAATAAAATTGAAAAATGTCCTGAAAAAAATCATAAAAATTGAAATAAATGTCCTGAAATAATCCCAAAAAAATTTAAAAATGTCCTAAAATAAATCCCTAAAAAGTCAAATAAAGTCCTTAAAAAACAAACAAAAAAATTGTACACACTCGAAAAGCAAAAAAAAATAAAAATATATCCTCATGGTGCATAAGATAGATCACTGAGTATATATCCAACGACGCGTAATCACACATTGTGCTTTAATGGAATCACTCATTAACAAATGCACTTTTCCATCAAACCAGACATTCAAACTGATTAAAATTGTCATATCAATCGAACGTTAACATCAATATCATTTGTCCTTGTCTCTACTATCATGGGTCTTATACAGGGTGTGGTATGCTCCAAACCAGACTGTGTCCTGTCTTAGACGGGGTACCGCATGTCTTGAAACCAGACAGCATGATCATCCTATCAACGCTTTCAACTTTTGACAATGAAGATCAAGATGTTTGTTTGACTTGTTGGAGTTAGCGAGTCTTATCATTTATTGATTTATCTTCGATCATGTTCCTATGTTACTCGATGATGTCACTGAGTGATTTAGAGTGACCGGGATGGTTCATGGTCCCTTTCTTTTTTGTTGTGATTGCTGTTTGTCTGCAATGTGTCTATCTTTTGCAAAAAGGGTTGCATTTCAGCTCTGGCCTTCAATACCATGATACTACGCATCCATTTTGCTACATTAAATAAAGGTTCTCACCTACAAAGTGCATTAGTGAAAGAAAGTTTTTCTTCATCTCTAATTGTCCTCTGTCTCATTTCTTCTTACTAACATTTCTTCCGTCAGTTTGGATAGTTAGTTCAATCTCGTTCTCAGATCTCCACACACATATGCTGCATCCTGCATCCATTCAGTTAGTACATTTGCATTACATCAAGCATCATATCAAGCATTTTATCCATTTCATATTATAAATGCATCAAAAACACATAAAAAAAAATAAAAAAATGTATCCATACATGTTCCACTATAAATAGTGCATAAGTCATCCATACATGGAAAATAAACATACGTCATAACACATTACATCCCATCATATCGATACATATCATATCATATATCCACATAATATCGGAGTACAAAATTGGACTGTCTGTCCTAAGTATGGCCCGCAGGCTGACTACAAAATGTCCAACTACATCTGTCTCTATCCTAAGGAGCACGTGCCTCTATCACTGGGTGCTCCCTCTGTCCTCCTTATCCCTGCCATGTCTCAAGGATGATGTCCCTCATGTCCAAGGTCCTGGCTGTGGTGGTCTCATAGGTCCACTCACCCCCATGTTGCTCACTGACCTCCGAGAGCGTGCCCTACTCTCTGTCCTTGATCATGCTTGATATGACGCTGCTCTCTACTTTGGTGGAACTGTACTCTCATATAGTGTTCTCCAATGGCGTATCTCCTCTCTGGTCTCTACCAACATCTGTGGCATCTCCTATGCACTGGCATCCCTAATCGACCCAATATACTCAGTGACTCTCTATTCTTCTCATTGTGCCTAAGCTATTGTTGTATCTCGAGCCACTGTAAGTCTGGCTATCTCTGCTCTGAACTGATCCTGTTTTGTTCTCAAGATGGCATTCTGTCTCTCTAAAGTCACAATGTGATCATGCTGACTCGCTATGGTAGCCCTGCACATCTCCATCTCCTCTATGCTAGCTATCTCTAGCTCTATGGGTATATCTTGCAATGCCTCATGCTCACCTGAATCTGGCTCATCCTCGTCATCCCCATCCTCATCTCTATCCTCATCATCCCCCTCATCCTCATCACCACCCTCATCCTTCTCATCCTCATCATCTCCCTCCTATCTCCTAGGTACTAGAATATCTGGATCTGTCAATGGCACTAGCCGTCGTCATGCAAACCATCGCTCATACTCCTCTATCATCCCAGCATCCTCCACATCTGATCTCCAATCCCACTGTCTCTGCTATAGCTGTGTGAAGTCAGCATATGCTATGTGTGGTTGAATCATACTCCCCCACTGACTCGTCTCTCTGTGAGATTGGGCAAAGTGTGCAGTCCTCCTAGGTACATCTTGCCTCTCTCCAAACTGTCGTCTGACTCTCTCTGGTAGGTACATCTTAATCACTCTCTAGCAAATCATTGGTTGCCCAATCAGGTACCTCTCTTGTCTACAATATGGTAGCTCATCACTATCATCCGACCATCCAGGGCAATCACGATATGGCCTCCATGTGAACTCTCTCAGTCTGTCTAGCTCATGTTGCCAATACAGTATGTATCCAAATGGACCCTGTCTCAGTGCTCCCCCATAGCAGTACACATATGGTCAGTGTAGTAATACCTATCTCTCTATAATCAGTCGATATATGGCTATGTGCTCAAATGCCCATACCTGTAATAGTGTGATTCCATAGCTCAAAGTCTGCACCCCCTGGTATGCTATCTGATGCAACTGAAAATATAGCATAGCTAGTACACATGGTCCCCATGCATACACCATCCCCTCTATTGCCATCTGCTCTAGCACTCTTCCCCATCCAATAGGAAATCCATGTCCTCATCTATCTCCTGCTAGTAGACATGCTATCACCACTGCTATCACCACATATCGCCGATCATACTCTAATGCCATGGTCTCCCAGCCGATCTCCCTCTCTACGATATCCAAATCATCTGCATCACACTCAAATAATTGGCATAAAGCATCTCTCCCTATCACTGGGTCATACTCCACCATCTCTCCATGAATCAGAATGCAGAGGATACGCCATACATCCTCTAGTGTCACCGTCGCCTCTCCAGTCGCCGAATGAAAAGAGGAGGTCTCTGAATGCCATCACTCTGCCAATGCAGTAAGTAGTCCTATGTTTGCCCTAATCTCAGGCATGAATGTGATATAGTATATCCCAGGTCCTGCTAATGTATCTCTATCCGTGCTCCTGAGTCTATGTCGTAGCATGAAGCAGTCTGGTCGGTTTTCCCGCGTGATCAATGGATACTGTCGACTCTGCATCACAATTGGGGCATATTTTATCAGTTTTAGGGTTTTCTCCTATGGGCTGCATTTCCTTGTTTCATGTCCAAATTAGGGTGTTTTTCATCTATTTTGACCTATCCTATTTTTATCCCCCATTTTTGGATCATTTGCATGCCAATTTTGACCAAACTAGGGTTGCCAGTGCACAACTGCGCCTGTGTTCTCACTCCTACACCTATGTAACACAACCTACACCTGTGTCCCCCTACACAAGTGTAAAAGACTCTACACAAGTGTAGGATTCACCCTACACAAGCACAAGTCCCTTTCTGCATCCCCTGTGGGCCCCGCAATGTCCTGCAAGCAAGTCAAATTCATAAAATTGAAAAGATGGGTTTTTGAGATACATACTGCTACTCCCATGTCGTCCGATCATCTGAATGTGTGTACACATTCTCCAAGGTGATCTACCATTGGAATGTTCGCCATCTCTCTGCAAGTGTCCTTTTCTAGAGCAACAAATTCTCTTCTTTGGCTAGTGCAAATGAGCAAATTTCACTCTCTTTGCCTCGTTTATAGATCTTTGTTAGTGCATAGATGGACGTGCACCCTATCCATCTTATGTTGGTCATAGTCTTTTGCATCTTCTTTTGTTTGTCCTTCGTGCATCCGATCTCTGATTGTCAGTCCGTTCGCTCCTATCATTCTTATCAATCAATTGGCCTCTTTTGTGGATGTTTCCGGCCAATTCCTCGAGGGGGTATGCGTATGTCATTGTCAGTGTCTGGGGCATTTTCATTATTGTTCATTGAAACAATTCTTATAATCGCATTGTCTCAAAGAGGGGCAAAATGTAGACACCTAAAAATGGTCAACGCTTGCAGAGTCATACTTTAACATTTACGCATTGCCTTATTTTAAGGTTTTTGCATCGCATTAACATTTCTCCTATGTCACGCATTTGGTTTTTATCATTTGTGAGCATCGAGTCCTTCTTCTGCATTCTTCAGTTGTCTCACTCTCGAATTTGGTCTTGTCGACAACAATATTTGTCATGATTTTGGTCGATCTTATCTTGTCGCATCAATGTGCATGCTCATTTGTCATCATTTTGGACATCTTCAATCCTAATTAAGGTTTTGTCCTCCTATCGATCTTGTCATCTTGTGATCGATTTGTCATCGATCATTGTCATTTTAAATCTTGTCATCTGGCGATCAATTTGTCATCGATCCTTGTCATCTTGTCAATTTTGTCATTTTGCGATCGATTTTTCATCTATCGTCGTCTTTCTCAATTTGGATCAATTAGTCATTGTCCCTCATCAATTGGCACATATATCAATCGCATCGTTTGTCAGCATTGCTCTTTTATCAAGTCAGAATCATGATCAAATCGAATCGATATCAATTATCCTTCGTCAAGACCTAATTGTCATCCTTGCATTTTCTAATTCATCTTTGAGGGTTTCATGATTTTATTCATTTCTCCCTCTAGGTTAAATAATTTATTTATTTATCCTAGGTCTTTGTGTCACAATTAAATGTTTAATTTAATTGGCTAACTAATTATTCTTCTCTTTGTGAATTAATTAATAAATGACAAATTATTAATTGATTTACCTAATTTCTCCTAATTCCTAATTTTTCATCAATTTCTAAATTCCCTCTTTGTGAATTAATTAATAAATGAGAAAAATTATTAATTAATTCACTAGTTTCCTAATTCCTATTTTCCCAATTTTCTAATTTTCCTAATTTCTAATTCAATTTCCTCCTATTTTTCTCCTAATTTCAGGGGAATGACATTTCAATTTGTCATAATTTGTCATAATTGACAATCAATCAATTTTGACATAGAAAATTGTCATAATTTTGTCATGAATTATCAATCAATCAATTTTGCATAGAAAGTGCAAATTTGTCATAATTTGTCATAATTTGTCATATTGATTTGCAATTTTCATGTGAATCTCTTCATGCTAATTTGATCTTTTCTCCAATTTATCTATAAACTGGATGAATTTCTTCAATCCCAATCTAATCACATTATCAATGAATCAGTTTTTCTAATCACTTTGTCGAATCAATCACGTTTCGAGTATTCTTGTGCTAATATCTTGTCTACTTGCTTTCATCTTATGTATATGAACTAGTAGGTGAGATCCACAACAAAGCTATTTGAAGAAGAAAGAAGGACAATGGAGCCACATGAAGCAGACATTTAGATCTGCACTTGGTTTGCTTAGTTTTTAAATCTTGAATGTTTTGCTTTCATGTCTCTATTGGATGTAATTAGGATTGATCAATGCATTTGAGCTTTCATGATTGAGCTAGATTACTAATACTATTTGCTTTGATGATTTCCGATTTCCTAGCTACAACTACAGTTGATAAATGGTATGGTTTAAGGAAATCTTCAAAAGACTTCCAACCTCCTTTAATTATCACAAATTGATGTGCTATGGTAACTGTAGGGAAAATGGCCCCTTTACCTCTGCCTGTTAACTCTGCCTCCTGCACACCACCAATCTGCTTGAGGATCTCTGTAATTCCCACTTTAAGAGGGACCTGATAGGGTAACAAAAATGGACTGCCTTTGAAGCCATATACTCTGAAAATTGTGCAGACAAGGTATAAGTAAATATCATCCCAATTGTGGATAATTTTAACATTCTTAGCAAACTCTTTTGGCCTAATGAATTCTAAAAGAACCTTAGGGACTCTTGGATTCTCTGAACAGATAAGAGTCCTAATGTTAGATGCAAAACACTTATCAAACTTTAAGAAGCTTACATCTTCTCTATCCCATGACAACACTGTACTCCATAACTGCACTGGCATCTTCTCTCCATTTTTCTCTTTCACAATATCCATCCCAGTTGCAAAATAGTCACCACCTTTGAATAAAAACAAATGCATGAGGAGGGAATACCACCCAAAAGGCCTATCCACTTTCCCATTCTTTATTCCTATCAATCCTTCATGGATATCATCAGTGATAAAGGAAACATAATCAAAGGTCACTGCCAAAGAGGGGTTGAAAATTTGAGCAACCATTAGCATGTAATGAGTTGGCATATTTGCCTCAGCATCTTCTCCTATAATTTTGCAGAGTGACCAATATAATCCTTTGGCCCTAAGGGTAAACAGATTTAGAGAAAAAGGCTCCTCAGTGTTAGGTCCTACAACTATTAACCCACCTGTCTTCACAAAGAATTCTTTAAGAGGCCCATTTCTAAGGTGGTTCCTTTCCACACTATAAACCCGAGCTAGTGATTTAAAATTAATAGGCTCTAGAAAATTGGCAAATTCACTAAGCGCAAAAGCATTTTTGAACTCCTCATTATTTATTTCAATGAGGGTTTTCCCACTTATATCCTTGACACTTCTTGTAATTGGGTCATAGTTGTGTGCAATATGAGTTAGGAGATCCACATCCATGAATACTCTAGGGACCACTAATTTGCCTACATCCAACTCCCAAATACTATTATGTGGGGTTGGGGAGTTTCTCATACCAAATCAAACCTTAAATAAACCCAATCTGAGGGTCTCTTAGCGAGTTACCCTTATCATATAATCCCTCTCCTATTTTTAGGCGAGGAGCTCTTGGCAAGAGTTCTTTTCCCTTTGTGGCCACATTAGTTGACAACGTCAACTGTTGAAGGAAGTCATCACAGATAGCCCTCTCTTGGTGATTAACCTTTCCTGAGAATTCTTGTTTAGGTGCCATCTTATAAACTATGCATGCAATTTAACTATTACCCCCAACTATTCTGTGACAAATCAAGACCTCAATTAAAACACACTGTTAAGTAATTGCCAAACAAGAGTATAAGAGAACCTATTTTTTGCTTGAATAAATTTGCTCTGCGACTAAAGAAATTATCTCTGCAACTGCTTCTTTGCAACTACTCTTCAAAATTATGCCTTTATTCAATTGATACAAAATAATATACGGTAGTCAAGCTCTTAACTGCGACATTGATACCGCATGCTTCAGTCATCCCTTTAGAATTCAATACATAGAAGAATTCAAAAATTTTGCTCCAACGGGTCACAACATGCCTATGCATTTTCCTTTTCACTCCTTCACCATTTAGCAAAGCATAATGTCGTAGCAATTTCACTTAACGAAATCGCACCAACCATCTGATCAGATGAGACTTGATCGGCCTTTACACTACCTTAAACTCTTTGCTTCTACATTGGGCCCTACCTCTTTTTGCCATTTTGCAAGCTTTATCCCACGAGCACTTTCCTTTCACGAAGCTACGCCAACCATTAGATGAAACTCTAACTGCTCGGCCTTTAACCCTTATCGGGACCATCAACCTTTTGACTAACCATGCCTCATCTTGATGGCTAACAATTTTTTGCTATTTCGCAGGGGTTAATCTGCTTGCATCTCCGGGCCACAAAAAAATGAGAAGCGTTGGATCAATCTTGAGATGACCATCTTTTAAGTGAGACCTTTATTACTTACCCTACTTATTCACCGGTTAACAAATGGCACGTGGCATTCGGCCATTAGCCCTAGGAAACTCTTCGATTTTAGTTCAAAATCAACCACGTGTCCTATTTCCTACATAACCGCCGGTTACACCTTGGTGGGCCCTGAATCACCTTTTGAAACTATGTGTCAATTGACACATCACCATCAATCCTCACAAGAAGTAACAACTGTCATTCCACGTCATGCTGGGAAGAAACTATCTTTCTCTTTTGCCATTTTGCAGGCCTTAATCCTCGGTTGATTTACAGCCATGAAACAACAAGAACCCTCGGATCAAAATAGAGTTGATCCTTTTTTACCTCTATGCTTTATCTTTTCTTCGGGCCCACCTTTTCCTTTCACCATTTCGTGGGCTTTAAAACACAAACATCTTACCCTTGCGAACACACGCAGGCCGTTAGATTATATCAAACTTGTTTGATGCTTAACAACCTACTCGAATCTGGTGGACGTGGGTTATCTAACTCAGCATTATCCACCTGGTGTTTAGTCATTCTGGAATTGACATGTCAACTTTCTACTTACTGAGAGAAAACATTGGGATCTACCTCATCCTTGCCACCTGTATCTGCTAGGTCATTTCTTATCTCGCAGCATGACTCATCTTCTCGAACCCACCTTTTAATCCTTACATCCGATTCACCGACCACTTTGATTTTTGGCCACGTGTCATTATTTTACTTGGTATCCCAACCAGCTGGATTGCTTGCTTGGAATGCCATGTCATTTTGCTGTTTCATGAAAGCTATCTTTTGAGCATCTCTCTCATGCGAAACTGTGCTAACCGTTAGATATTTGGGAACCTGCACATCTGTTATGCCTCTTATGAACCTCTTTTGCCCGGGCCAAAAAAACTTTCACTGCTTCATAGGGTATAACATGTGAGCATCTATCAGCCACAAAACAATGCGAACCGTCAATTTCTCTTGAACTTGATCACCTTTTAATCATGGAAAAGTCTTCACCGCTCGGTCCTGCCAAGCCTTTTTTCCATTTTGCGAAAGGTATTTCACTTGCTAGTTGCAGCTACGAATCAACGCCAACCATTAGATCTTGAGCGAGATGGAGTCTCGTTAAACTAGACCAAATGCACACATTTGAACATGCTTTTCCCTTTTGCTATTTTGCATAGCTTCACACACTCGCAACTTCACTTAATGAAATGGCAAAGGCCATAGATTCATCTGGAAGTTGTGCGACACTTACTAGACCTGACAACATTAGAAGGAAAAAGACATAAGGCATGATTTTTTATGATTTATTTAATGACCACCTAGGTAAATAACAAGGGGGAACACTTCACACGACCCCAAGACCCATTACTTAAGTGGATAAAGTAACAAAAGAATAGAAACCAGAGGGTTTTGATCAAACATTTGAGTGATTTTAAAACCAAAAACCCTAAACCCTTAAGGACCTAAAATAGATTTGAAGCAGTTAATAGCATATCTAATTCAAAACTTCAAAAACCTAACCAATCATGGGAGACAAAAACCCATTTCTTAAACAGTGATAACAATGGCTCTAACTAGGGATGGTTGATCGCTAGGTCAACACAAGAAACTCAGAAAATTCTGGAGAACAGACCAAAACATAGACCCAAACAAAAACAATAGGAAACAAACAAAATATATGCAAACAAAAGACCTACTGCTCATGGACTTCAAGAGAAATAATGTTTTAGCAATTGTCCATGCACTAGAAATTCATGTACTTCATCATTCATATTTTTTACAAAATAAGAATCTTTTTCATTTAGATCATAAACCACAAAAGGGCCAATCCATAATGATTCAAATTTATTGTGCTTTCCCTTGTCATGTCCTCTTGCATTCCACTGAAGAACAATATCATCAATTTGAAATTTCCTTAATGATGTCCTTTTATCAAAAAGGTACTTGGATTGTAGTTGAATCTTCAGATTTCTCTTATGAGCTAGAGCTCTGATCTCTTCCATTTCGACCATCTAGATCATTTGGTCCTCCATAGGCTCTAATAAATCTATGTCCTCAGCTTGCAAGAACTTGTACACTGGAAGAAGATTGTTTACAGGCACTCTGGCCTATGTACCATATACCAATTCAAATGGTGACATCCCAATAGCTTTCTTGACAGTGATTCTGTTTGCCCACAAAGCTAGTTTCAACTTTTGATCACATGACCTCTTGTTTTCTTCTAAGATTTTCTTGATAATATTCAAGAGGCTTTTATTGTTGGATTTTGCTTGCCCATTTACTTGAGGATGATAAGGTGAAGAGTAAGACATGAGTATCCCATGACTAGTACAAAAATTGACAAACTCTTCTGACCTAAAACTCATAGCATTGTCCATTACGAATTTCACAGGAACTCCAAATCTAGTTATGATACAATCCATCAAGAAATCAATAACAATTTTACTTGTAGCTCTTCTGGTTGGAATGGCTTCAATCCATTTAGTAAAATAATCAGTGGCTACTATGATCCATCTATGACCTCTTCCTGATCTCTCAACAATCTCTCCAATAAAGTCTATCCCCCATTGGACAAAAGGTGCTTCCACTGTGACTAGATTCAAGGATAGAGCTCCTTCATATTTTAATTTGGATGAAAACCTTTGACATGGGTCACATCTCCTGACATATTCATGAGCATCCTTGAACAGGGTAGGCCAATAATACCCAGCTCGAACTATCTTTCCAGCAATTGTCTTAGTAGAATAATGACCTCCACACACTCCATCATGCATTTCAATCAACATTTTCTTTGCTTGGAATTCATCTAAACACATGAGTAACCCTTCATCTCTATTTCTCCAAAACAAGTCACCTTGAATGAGAAAATACTTCTGAGACTTCAATTTTAGAGTTCTTCTCTGATTATGTGTCGTTCCTTCTGAAAATGCAGTATCTCTTAAAAATCGAACTATCTCTGAATAACAAGGTTGCCTTTCAATACTAGTGATTGAAGTACTTTTGACTTCAACATTATTTATCTCAATATTTAGAAGATTAGATTCAGTCATGAGCTTGGCCAGACCTAAACCTCTCACCAATCTAGTGATCTTTATTTCCAAGTCAAATTCTTGGATTCTATTGATCCATCTACACCTTTTTCCTGTAACCTCAGACTAGGACAGAATATCTTTAACTGCAGCATGTGGGACATAAGCAGTGATATTTGTGTTCACTAGGTATGGCCTGAAATCCTTAACAACTTTAACTAAAGCATAATCCTGTTTCTCCATGGTTTCATACTTTAATTCTTCTACTTGCAAAGACTTGCTATAGAAAGCTATGGGATGTTCATATCCCTCATTATCCTTTAGTAACAACACTGCAGCTACTGTATGGTATGAAGCAAAAGAGAATAGAGAGAAGGGCTTACTATAATTAGGAGATTTAAGCACTGGTGCTTCCTGAATGGCCTTTTTAATTTCAGCAAAAGCCTTTGAGGCTTCATGATCCCAACAAAAGTTGGTATCCTTCTTGAGCAACTTGACAATGGGTTTCACTATCTCTGCAAAGTTTGCAATGAATCTTCTAACAAAATTTACTTTGCCTAAAAAGGATTGAATACCTTTAACGTTCTTCAGTTCAGATACTTTGTTTATTGCTTCAATTCTTTCAAGGTCTATTCTTACCCCTTCCTTGGAAACAATGTGCCCCAATTATTTTCCTTCAGTGACCCCAAAATGACATTTCTTGGGATTCAATGACACACCAAATTCCAAGGCTTTATTGAACACCTTTTCCAAATGTCCACAGTGGTCATCGGCCCTTTTAGAGAAGCAAGTTAAATCATCTTGATAAATCACCATGATGATATTAATGAATTCTTTGAAGGCTACATCTATAGCTCTTTGAAATGTAGCTCCAACATTTTTTAATCCAAATGGCATTCTTACATAGACATATGTTCCCCATGGAGTAGTGAAAGTAGTTTTAAACTATTCAAATTCTCTCACTAACACTTGATTGTATCCTAAAAAACCATCCATCATGGACAAAAGATCACAACCTGTTACTCTCTGCAGCATAGCCTCCATATTTGGGGAAGAGTAGTTATCTTTTAAAGAAGCCACATTCAAATTTCTAAAATCCACACACAATCTAATGTCCCCATTTTTCTTTCTTACTGGGACTAGATTGGAGACCCATGATGAATGTATTATAGGTTTGATAATCCCCCCTTCTTAAAACTTAGTCAATTCTTGTTGCATCTTAGTTTCTAACAGGGGATTAATAGGTCTCTGCTTCTACCTGAAAGGTTTAGCATCTAGAAGTAAAGGAACTTCATGCTGAAAAAGGTCTTGTCTATATGCCTTTAGGTCTTCATAAGACCAAGCAAAAACATGTCTATATCTTTTCAATAAATTAATAAGATTAGTTCTGACATGAGGGGGTAATTTCTTCCCAATGTATACTACCTTAGGGGATGATTCAGTCCCCAAGTTTACCTCCTCCAGTTCTTCCAACTTGGTGGTAGACTGCTGATGTAAGTGACTATCATTGTAACTGAACATGCTCTCTAGCTCTACCAATCCTTTAGGTATCTCATTTGTTTCCAACTAGACCAAGTAATTTCCAAACACTATTTTCTTATTGTCAACCACCTCCACCAGTGCATTGCCATCAATCTTCTATCCATCATAATCATCAACACATTGGATGAACCTAAGAATATCTTCATCATCAGCAAAAACTTGCCAATTATACACATTATCAGGGATGGTAGGCCTAGATTTTATTTCCATAGTGGAGATGACGGTTAGTTTTGCATCATCATTTTTCAATGCAACATTAGCTATAAAATCTGCCATAATATTATTTGATCGCTCTATCCAATTAATAGAAAATAAATCAAAATGCTCAATAACATCCCAAACTGCATGTTTATATCTCTTTAATCGATCATTTTTGGCTGCATATTTGGATCTTACCTGAGAGACAACCAATTTTGAATCTCCTAACACTGTCAATAGATGGATTCCATGCCTTTTTGCAACCTCAAGCCCCAATAATAGGGCTTCATACTCTATAGTATTATTTGTGCACTAGAAAGACAACAAGAAAAAATATTTAAAAGTTATACTTGATGGGGATACAAAAAGAACCCTTGCTCCAGATCCTTCTTTGGACCAAGCTCCATCAAAATACATCTACCACAAACCATGTTGTTGTGATTCTAGTTCGACCACAATGGGGTCAGTATTCTTCAACTAGGGTAAAATTGGTTGTAGTCTAAAATTATCAAGATCCACATCAATCATACAATTGAACATACTAGGGTCTACATTTTCAATTACTTTAGGAGCACGTGGTTCTTTGTACAACTTGACCTGATTCCCATTTATTGGAATGGTGGCATAAGATAAATCCAGTTGGACATTTCCTCCTACTGCTGCTGCCCATTGCCTGGACAACAACATACCATAATGGGGTTTAGTGGCAGTAACAATAACATTCATTTTATAAGTTGCCTCAGGGAATGTTGCTATTTTTACTTCAACATCTCTCATTGTACCTATCATAGGTACTTCCCTATTATCCATAGCATAGCATTTTCCATATACAATGGTTACTGACAGTCCTAGTTCTTTCATAACACCATAGGGCATCACATTAGTAGTAGCTCCTGAATCTATCATGCAGTTTTTTATCAACTGGTTATTTACCAACAAAGTAACATAGAAAGGATCTACTTGTGAAGGCTCTTGAGTGATAGTGGTTCCAACATAAACCTCTAGGGTTTGGAGTTCCTGATCCTTTCCAATTGTAGCTGAACTGGTGGGTAGGACTGTGTCACTATCAGATATATTAGAAAACAAAGACAAAGCCGCATCCCTATGCTCTTTTATTTTTAGTAATTCTACTAATGGGATAGTGACCTTCATTTGTGTAAGAGCTTGAGCCATTTCAAATGTGGAACTACTACTTAAATCAGTATTAGCTCTAACTCTTTCTACCTTAAGCTGACTTGCCCTTTTCACTGTGGCAGCTCCTTGTATATCACTGGTATTTTTATCATCTGTACTCTTGGGTACATCTTTAATCTATTCCTCTTGTCTTGACCGATTTTAGGGAAAGTAGTAGCACTACTTGTTGCCCCCTTTTGAGTAATCACTTTTATGAACATGGAACCAGGTTCACCCTCATCAATGTCCTTCTTGGTGCTCCTTAAGTTATAATTGTGTTTTGCTTTAGCAATAGCAACTTTGGTGAGACTTTTAACTTCCTCCTCACTAGGCCTTCTAAGATGAACTTCTTCATCTTCAATTGTTACCACATTCAAGGTAGGATGCCAGTCCAGAGTTAGTTGTCCTTGAACAAACATTTCATTATCCAACACATCACTGTATTCACTTTGTATAGATTCCTCATCACTTTTATAATAGTCTCAAACATGTTAATGTCAGGCTCAGCTTCTTGTCTCAAGAATTCTTCAAGAGCTTGAGCTACTACACACTAATGAGGAGAATGTGGCCCATGACAAGCAATACACCAAGGAGTATTTTCTATATTATGGACATTTTTCCCTTTTAAGGGATCTGGAGTGTCCTGATTTTGAGCAATTTTAGGCTTCTCATTCTGGGGTTTACCATCTTTCCAGTTGGTATTATAAGGCATGTCATGTAGTCTAGGGGGTCTATCTTGCCAGTTATAATGAGGCTTGTCATTTTTGTTTACCTTGGCAGTTAGAGCCTTCATAGAAATGACCAACTTTTCTATCTTGTCTTCCTCCTTAGCAGCTTTGCTAGGTTGTTGTTTTGTTTCTTGCCATAACCTACCATCTATTCTCCTTCCTAACTTCCCAGATGCTTTTCTATTGCTTTCCACATTAATGGAAATCCTAAATGCATCCCTCAAGTTATGTGGATTTTTATCTCTCAAGGTATAGGCCATCTTAGAATCAAATGCATTATAATAGGTGTTCAAACACATGTTATCATCTAACCTCATCACCTGATATAATCTATGCATGGCCTTTTGAAATTTGGCATTGAAATTAGTGACCATTTCATTATCAAGTTTTCTAATGTTATTAAATTCATTGAGCATGAAGCTGACATTTGTTTTATCACTGTATTGTTCTTGAAAACAATTCTTAAAGTCCTCCCATGACCCAATGCTATTAACTAGAAGACCTCTATACCAATCTCTTGCATCATCAACCAGGGACTGAACAAACAATTTCATTATGAAATCTTCATCCACTATCTCATAATAGTTTATTAGGTCCTCGAAAGATTTTAAATGTTCTTCAACACTAATTGCATTGTTTCTAGCAAACTTACAGAGTTTGTCCCTTAACTCATTAGGAACATGGTTGGGATATCTTGGGATCCCATCAAAGAACAATTGTCTATACTGCTCCAAATTGATAGGTCTCCTTTGAAAAGGGTTAGTAACATTATTGTTTCCTAGGTTCATCCTGACTTTTGGAATTGGGGATTGAAATATTTGGCTATGCTGATTGTTCACAGGGATTTGACTTACTAATGCTATATTAGCAGGCATAGTAGGCTGAATCTTAACTGCGAGAAGGGAAATTTGCTAAGGATCAGGCTTACCAAGATCTCCTGATGGAAAAGTGATAGGGGGAGCTTTTAAGTAGCTAATTTTTCTTTTAACTTCTTGATTAGATACTTCCAACTCAGCTTTCTCTAACTCCATTCATAAATCCTCTTTTTCTTTCCTCATTCTTTCCATCTCTTTCTCATGTGCTGAAAGCCTATGAGAAATCTCTTATGTATTTCTAGATCCAATTCCATCATCCACCCATTTTGGTTTCCCTTTATCAACATTATTCTGAGGAGGCTGTGAATCACCAAGCATTTCCTTGTTTGGTTCGACTACTAACCTATATGCTGGCTTAGCCTTAGTGATCAGAATCTCTTTGATCACAGGGCCTTCCTCATTACTCTTTTCTTTTTCCTTGGCCAATACCTCAATATCAGCTATCTGTCTAAGAAGCCTATCTCTATCCATTATTTTTGCTTTGACTTCATTCTCCTTATTTGCTTCCTTTTGGGCTCTTAAGGAGATTAAGTGGTGAACCCTCCTATTTAAAACTTCTATTTCTTGTGACACTTTATCGTCATCAGGGAAATTCTCCTTAGAGTCAGATATGTTGACTTGATCAATATCAATCAAGCTAATATTTCCATCAATTATTCTAGGAATAGAATGTCTGATTGCATTTGAACTAGTCCTATCTCTCACACACACACTAACATGAGATATATCTTGATTTAAAGCATGAGCATTATCTATATTTCCAAACAATCCAGAATGGAAACCTAATATATCATGTTTAGAATCTCTAGAAGAAGAATTAGACTTTGCATAAACAGGTCGATCAAGTGTCTTACCGGTATTGTTATTCCTTTGCACCCAAGCAACATTTGATGGTTCATGAAGAACTAACCTCTTCTGCCCTCTTCATGACTATTCTGGCAAACCTTCTTGCAAAGTTTCACGAGGGTGCATCTTCATGAATGATCTAGTGTTTTTTCCTCCTTGCATTATGCTTGTCTTCCTTTCTTTTTTGTACTTCACAAGGATTGGTTCCAAGATAACAGAGTCGCCACCCACAAGACTATGGTAAATAAGAAAACAAGCTTTGAAAGAAATGTCGCAATTCTTCAAACCAAAATCATATATCAAGAAAACACAGGGAACTTTCAAGAAGAGACTCCCAGACACCACTGCTATATTCCCTGAAACACCAATCTATTTCCACAAACACATGATTATTTTCTTCATATATTTTAGGAACAAATCTGCATTTGGATTTTCACTATGACTCTCCCTAGCAGAGTCACCACTTTTGTTGTTCTCAAAATCTGATTCACTTTAACATCCTTATAGTGACATGATAACTCTGTATGCAGTAGAGATATTAAAGAGAAGGAAACTTCCAGGACAACATGTGACAAGGTTTGATTAACCTTCTACACTTCAAACTTATTCAAAGTCCAGGTGGGTATACCTTTGTGACCTAAATTCACACTTCTAAAAGATAAATCCACTACAAACTAGTCCGAAAACCAGTGGATCTAATCAACTTAAAACTAACTAAAACAAAGGAATGAAAATTGTACTCATGTTCAGTATTGACCTACAAAATATGTAATAGACAACCTTGATCTATACTAGCACCTTATCCAAGGTCACAGAGTCATCTAAGTTCAAACGATACTCCCACAATCAAATATCTCCACATACCCCATTAGTTTGGCTTCTGCAGATCCCTATATATGCCTTACACACATAAGAATTTATTCATACCAAATTAAACTACACTCATCAAGATTCAAAGTATCCCACAAAGAATTTACTGGTAGAAATGATTCCTGCATATTTAATTCCCCTCCTAAAGAGAAAAGCTAAGAAACATATCTACTGAAAGTTGCCTTACAACCTCTATTCAAACGAAATAACCCTAGATTATTTAGAATGAAATAGTAAACACTTGAAAACATGTTTGAAGACAACACAAAGTTTAAACTCAAAACCAATGGTCTATATATTGATATTTTCTTCAAAAAGTATTATAGAAACCTTTGAATATTCTCCATTAAAACTTGGAAAAGCGCAGATAAATTTCTGCAGCGTTTTCTTACAATTCTTTTGCAATCAATTTTCTACTAGTCCTGGTATCCATTTATAATAGTATGGATGCATACAGAGCTTCAAACTTTCCTAGGAGAGTTTGTTACAATCATTACTTCTCAAGAAGAAGTTACAAAACACTTTACAAACGCGGTTACAAGTCTCTTTCAACATCTGCAGCTTCTTCCTCTTGTTGTTCTATTGTAACATTTTCTAACTGCTCCACATCAAACACTACATATTTGCTTGTCCATTCCTGATACACCTCATTAGTGGGCCATAAGAAGTTAATTACTTTTTCTTTTGTCTTGGCTAATCTTTTCTAAGAATTTCTTAATTTATTGACCTCTGAATTCAGGAAACCATAATGAGATTTGATTTTCTCAATCTCCTCAATTGTTCTGACAAATACGGAGGCATCCTCTGATTTGAAAATTCCTTTTATCCTTAATGACAATTTGGCTTCTAATTCCTTAAGCCATATTTGTTTTTCCTATACTTGGTTAGGGCTGACAAAACCTCCTGGGAGCAATTTATAAACCTGATCAGTGTACTCCTTTTTGTACAAGTTGATCTTTCTGTCTGCATTATCTACTCCTTCTGTTGACTTTACTAAATCCTTAGTCATATCATTTGTAGATTTAACAATAGGGTCAGCCCCTTCCTCATCATAGGATACACAAATCAGTTCTATATCCTGCTCTCTAGGTCTCCATTTACCAAAAATAGGTGTTAACATAGCCTTGTCCCCATTTAACTCATTCCACATTTCCATAATCTTACTCATGGTGTTATACATTAGTGAAGACCCTATAGTGTTAGAAAAAGTTTAAATTGTAGCCTTTACCCTCTCTTCATATTTCTTTGCATATAAGGCTTGAGCTTGTTTTAAATTCTCCAACTCATGGGGAGTGATCTCGATCAACTGAGAACTAGAAGGTGCTGGAGATGGTGGGAACTCAATAATGGGGATGGTAGGTGGAGGTCTTGCAGGAGAAAAGGAGATCATCAATGTTGAGGACTCACCTTGATGGTATTGTCCTACCAACTAGCTTTGCAGCTTGGCGATGATGCTATCTTTACCTCTTACCTCTTCCTTTACATTGTTGTAAGCTTTTAGAACTGTCTCCAACTTAACTTGGAGATCTACCTTTTCCTTGGCCTCCCTTTCTGCTACTGCAACACTAAACTTTGCAGTCTCTAGCACAGTGCTAGCAGCTTCCACTACCCCAGTGCTCTACACTCTTTTCACTATCATTCCTCCAAGGTAACTTGACCCTGGGGTGTCCTTATTCCTCTTATTTTCATCTCTTTTAAGAGACCACATGACCAGTGTAGCATTATCTTTTCTAAAAGAGACTCCCTCGATAGGTTTGGTCTCTTTTCTTACTGCCTCTAAAACCAAGGCATCTGCTATGTCCCATTCGGGGAGAATGAGTACCCCAGCCTATGCTACCATGTCTCTTGCCTACTTAGGAGTGATGGTCTTAAACTCATCAGCCATTTCTTTCTTTATCTCTTCCTCTACCACAGCTGGATCTTTGTGGGGCTGCTCCCCTTTCCTCTTTTCACACCTAGCATTAAATTTATCAATGTTCTGCTTCCACACAAACTACAGGAAAGCTCCTAATGTGACAAACTTATTATCAGCCAAGAAATCTTCACTAGGTAGCTTGATCTTAGGGTCTCACTCTTGGCCTTTGAACTCATTAGCAGTGATGTTCATTTCAGCAGTAAGGGGCTCCTCTGGCATTCCCTCTTCCACTTCATCATATGTGTATGCTATCTCTCCAAGGCTGCCTAATTGTAATAGTTGCTCAACTACTGCCTGTTCATCTCTTATATGAATAGGCGATTGAGATGGAGAGTACAAAGGTTCATCAGATTGCACTTCTTTTCCCACTCTTTGTTTCTTTGGTCTATCTTAAATATCAATGACATCCTATATCTTCCTCTTTCCTTTAGAGGTAGAGGGCTCCCCTGTTGTAGGCATCAACACACTGTAGTTGGACTTCTTATGCAACATGTAATCACCAGGAGGGATTACTCTAGCAGATGCAGACCTATTCAGAGGCAGTCTTGCTTTCTCAGGGTTGTTCTTAATTACAACCTCCCTCTTTTCTTTCAATGTTTGCATCACATCCTCAAAGAAAAGAATCAATAACTTTATCTTCTCCTCAAAAGGGTGAAAGCTAGACAAAGGGTCATAGCTAGTGTCAAATTGGTGTACAAAGTCTAAAGCCTTCTTGTAGGCCACCCACTTTTCCTTCATCGGCTCTTGTTCATCTAGATCAAACTCATTCCTAATGAGGTCTTTAGAAAACTGGAATTGGTGGGGTCTACCTCTACATATTGCCCTCTTTTTGAACAAGTCATTGAAGAAGTCTTCAGGGTCAGCACATTGGGATACTGCAGTTGATAAATGGTATGGTTTAAGGAAATCTTCAAAACACTTCCAACCTCCTTTAATTATCACAAATTGATGTGCTATGGTAACTGTAGGTTAAATGGTCCCTTTACCTCTGCCTGTTAACTCTGTCTCCTACACACCATGAATTTTCTTGAGGATCTCTGCAATCCCCACTTTAAGAGGGACCTGATAGGGTAACAAAAATGGAGTGCCTTTAAAGCCATATACTCTGAAAACTATGGAGAGAGGGTATAAGTAAATATCACCCCAATTTTGGACAATTTTAACATTCTCAACAAACTCTTTTGGCCTAATGAATTCCAAAAGAACCTTAGGGACTCTTGGATTCTCTGAACAGATAAGAGTCCTAATCTTAGATGAAAAAAACTTATCAAACTTTAAGAAGCTTGCATCTTCTCTATCCCATGACAGCACTGTACTCCATAACTACACTGGCATCTTCTCTCCATTTTTCTCTTTCACAATATCCATCCCACTTGCAAAATAGTCACCACCTTTGAATAAAAACAAATGCATGAGGAGGGAATACCACCCAAAAGGCCTATCCACTTTTCCATTCTTTATTCCTTTCAATCCTTCATGGATAGCATCAGTGAAAAGGAAGCATAATCAAAGGTCACTGCCAAAGAGGGGTTCAAAATTTGAGCAACCATTAGCATGTAATGAGTTGGCATATTTGCCTCGGCATCTTCTCCTAGAATTTGGCAGAGTGACCAATATAATCCTTTGGCCCTAAGGGTAAATATATTTAGAGAAAAAGGCTCCTCAGTGTTAGGTCCTACAACTGTTAACCTACCTATCTTCACATAGAATTCTTTAGGAGGCCCATTTCTAAGGTGGTTCGTCTGCACACTGTAAACCTGAGCTAGTTATTTAAAATTAATAGGCTCTTGAAAATTGGTAAATTCACTAAGCCCAAAAGCATTTCTAAACTCCTTATTATTTATTTTGATGAGGGTTTTCCCACTTATATCCTTGACAGTTCTTCTAATTGGGTCATAGTTGTGTGCAATCTGAGTTAGGAGATCCACCTCCATGAATACTCCAGGGACCAGCGTTAGATGGAACTCTAACCGCTTGGCCTTTAACCCTTATCGAGACCGTCAACCTTTTGACTAACTGTGCCTCATCTTGATGGCTAACATTTTTTCGCTATTTTGCAAGGGTTAATCTGCTTGCATCTCTGGGCCACAAAACAATGAGAAGCATTGGATCAATCTTGAGATGACCATCTTTTAAGTGAGACCTTTATTGCTTACCGTACTTATTCACTGGTTAACAAATGGCATGTGGCATTCGGCCATTAGCCCTAGGAAACTCTTTGAGTTTAGTTCAAAATCAACCACGTGTCCTATTTCCTACATAACCACCGATTACACCTTGGTGGGCCTTGAATCACCTTTTGAAACTACGTGTCAATCGACACATCACCATCAATCCTCACAAGAAGTAACAACTATCATTCCATGTCATGTTGGGAAGAAACTCTCTTTCTCTTTCGCCATTTCATAGGCCTTAATCCTTGGTTGATTTGCAACCACGAAACAATGAGAAACCTTGGATCAAAACAAAGTTGATCCTTTTTTACCTCTATGCTTTATCTTTTGTTCGGGCCCACCTTTTCTTTACGCAATTTCATGGGCTTTAAAACACAAGCATCTTACCCTTGCGAACACACGCGAACTATTAGATTATATCAAACTTGTTCGATGCTTAACAACCTACTCAAATCTGGCAGACATGGGTTATCAGACTCAGTATTATCCACCTAGTGTTTAGTCATTCCGGAATTGACATGTCAAATTTCTACTCGCTGAGAGAAAATATCAGGATCCACCTCATCCTTGCCACTTATATCTTCCAGGTCATTTCTTATCCCGCAGCATGACTCATCTTCTTGGACCCACCTTTTAATCCTTAAATCCAATTTGCTGATCACTTTGATTTTCGGCCACGTGTCATTATTTTACTTGCCATCTCGACCAGCTGGACTACTTGCTTGGAATGCCATGTCATTTTGCTGTTTTGTGAAAGCTATCTTTCGTGCATCTCTCTCATGCAAAACTGCACTAACCGTTACATCTTTGGGAACCTACACATTTTTTATTCCTCTTATGAACCTCTTTTTCCCAGGCCAAAAAAACTTTCGCTACTTTGCAGGGCATAAGACGTGAGCATCTATCAGCCACAAAATAATGCGAACCGTCGATTTCTCTTGAACTTGATCACCTTTAAGCCATGGAAAAGTCTTCACCACTGGGTCCCGTGAAGCCTTTTCATGATTTTGTGAAAGGTATTTCACTTGCTAGTTGTGGCTATGAATCAACGCCAACCATTAGATCTTCAGCGAGATGGAGTCTCGTTAAACCGGACCAAATGCACACATTTGAACATGCTTTTCCCTTTCACTATTTTGCATAGCTTAACACACTCGCAACTTCACTTAACAATATGGTGAAGGTCGTAGATTCATCTGGAAGTTGCGCAACACTTACTAGACCCGACAACATAAGAAGGAAAAAGACATAAGGCATGATTTTTTATGATTTATTTAACGACTGCCTAGTTAAATAACAAGGGGGGACACTTCACATGACCCCAAGACCCATTACTTAAGTGGATAAATTAATGTAGGAATAGGAACCAGAGGGTTTTGATCAAACATTTAAGTGATTTTAAAACCCAAAACCCTAAACCCTTAAGGACCTAAAATAGATTTGAAGCAGTTAATAGCATATCTGATTCAAAACTTCAAAAACCTAGCCAATCATGTGAGATGAAAACCCATTTCTTAAACAGTGATAACAAGGTATATGTCCATCTTCCTTAATGATAAGGAATACAACTTCATCTCCTTTAGATTCTTCATCTGTAATAGCTTCACTAGCAACATAATAATAGTTCTTTTGATTTCTAAACTTCCGGTTAGGCTTGTAAGACTTGTCATACTTCTCATGCCTATCATATCTATAATGCTTATCAAAGTTATCATGCCTTTTGTACTTGGTCATTCTTTCTAAGCATCTAGAAGCAAAATGTCCTATCTTATTGCAAGAGAAACATGTCAAAGGCAAATTTTCATCATACTTATCGACACCTTTAGGAAATCTCTAGGCAATCAGAGCTTCAAGTTCATCTAGCTCCATTTCTTTCTCTTCCATCTCTCTTCTCTCTCTTTCATATCTAGATATTCTACACTCATTAGGATCATATTTCTTCTTTTTTGGATATAGATGTAGATGCTCTAAATGTTGTCTTAGACTTTCCATGTGATTATCCAAATGCACTTAGCTCAAATGCAGCAAGCTTTCCAACTAGCATATCTATTGTCATAGTAGTCACACTTTGGATTTCATCAATAGCAACAACCTCATGTTTATAGGCAGGAGGCAAATATTTGAACACCTTAGCAACAATTTCATCTTCCTCAATAGTCCCACCAACACATCTAATACCTAGGACAAGGTCATTCACCTTAGCCATAAAAGAGTGTATGTTCTCATCATCTCCCATCTTCAATGTCTCATATTTTCCTTTTAAACTCTGCAACATAGCAACCTTCACTTATTTATCACCTTTATATAGAACCTCAAGCTTCACCTAGATCTCATGTGTTGTCTAAAGTCCCATCACATCAGTCATCTCAGAATCAATCAAGGCACTAAGAAATGATTCCTTCACTCTAATATTATGTTCTGCTTCCTTAACCTCATCAGAAGTAGAGGGTCCATTATGAGGAATAACATAGACATTCTTTGTAATCTTCCAATAATATTCATGAAGACATTTCAAATGCACTTCCTCCAGTCCATCCATATAGCATAGTTACTTCCATCAAATCTTGGACTGTCCTTCTTAAAGATTACACCTTGAGCTGTCATCTTGGATCTGGTCAAGTGATTAAGCTTCTACTAGAGGATGTAGCTCTGATACCAATTATTAGGAGCAACCAAGAGGGAAGACTGAGAGGGGGGGTGAATCAGTATTCACCGTAATAAAAAGCTTGACCACAAAATATAGATATGATAAACTGTAGCAATAAGATAGATAAGCACAATACACAACACCAAGATTTTGATGAGGAAAACCCGATTAAGGGAAAAAATATGGTGGGAACTTACCCATAGTAAGATGATACTTTGTAGTAGTATGTGAAAATATTACAATGGGAAATGCATAGGTATTCAAGCACACTACCTAGACATTTCAAGTGCACTTCCTCTAGTCCATTCAGGCACACTGCTCAAATGATAATGTCCCGGAAGGCTGCAATCCTCAAGGAAGTCTCCCTGACTTACAATAAGATTCGGACTACAATCCAGAAGAAATGAACTAAAAGAATAGAATCTCCAAATGCCATATTATAGTTCTGGTTAAGCACAAATGTCTTCCCTCCAACACCAATCTCACCTCAAACTCAAAAACAAAGGATAAATCACTTGTTCGTACACTAACCTCTCTCTGACAATGTAGACACAACATCGACACACAAACAAAATGACTATATCACCTATACATACAATTCATCAATCTTGACAATAAGGTTGGCTAAACCCTCAATTCTCAATTACAAAATTACATCACATGATAAAAAGATCAAGAAACACACCAATATAATGATTTACATAGCATAGCATAGTCCTAAATCAAATTCCCTAATGCACAACTCCACTAGAAATCATGCCAAGATCAACTGCAACATGATACACCACCAAAAATATCACATAGCATGCAAATCATCATCAATTGATAGAAACCACCAAAAAATCTCACACTAATCAATGCAACTTGCCAAAAAATATAGGACACAACTAGGAAACACTAGAAAGTATGTTAGAATCATGAAGAACAACTGCACCAATACCACTTTTCAGGTCTTCATCGGTCAACGTCTGAAAGCTCAAGAGCACAACCAATCAGCAATTGTCACAAAGAAAGATAACTTGTGGATACTAAATCATGATCCATCTGAAATGAAGATACACAAGACCATCATAAGAAATATCCCAAAAGATCAACACCAAATCTGATCACACCAAAGTATAGGGAGGATATACCAAACTCTACAAAACATTGATTAGCATACCAATACTACAAACCAGATCATAAAATCTTCTCAATCCATAATAACTAGAGAAATACACATTAATATGTTGACATCAATGACAACAACATGTTCTAGCAACAACAATGCATGATAATATCCAGGAGTATGTTGGCCCATCTATAGTACAAGCTCTCCCGGTACATGCACCATGAGTACTAAAGCCTGACAGTGTGCATCCTACTACAGGTTTGAGAATTTAAGCACATCACTTGTACATGACCTATTGAATTTCTGGCACTGATTCCCTTGGACATTGCATGATAACATGCGTATCCTTTACAGCGTGGAGGATGACAAACAAGGGACCTCACCTACTAGAGGGTCACTATCGACCAACTTGGGATCGAAGATGTGATCTGACAGTCCTATCAAAACATGGGGGTTTGTTCCATAGACCGCACACAACTCCCACGGATGCAGAGAGACCTTTTCCTACTCAGCCAAAACCATGTGGTGATGTTGTACTACTGGCGATGATGCTTGCGGTAGTTCAAATACGTGCAGACTATTCCACTTGGTACTCCTACCTATGCATGATCAGCCAGAAGTGTATTTCAGCCATAGGACCTACCTCATCCTACCCTCGAAGACATACATGATAGTTTGCAGGGGAGTGGTGATGATGAAATCACCCCATAGCTTGATATAGATGATGTCGGAGTCACATCGTGATAGGGAGAAACCCATAGGAGGACCAATTAAAGCTAAGTATAATCTTCTTGTTAAGAGACTCCTTCAAATGAGAGAGGAAAGGTTTTGGTTTTCTTTATAAGTCCCACTTTCAATGTTCAAAAGCTTCACTCAACCCAAAACTTCCTCCTTGAGCTCTTCCTATCATTTGTTCATACACTTGCTCAACTCAAACTCAAACCCTTACTATAGGTATAAACCACAAATATAGAAACTCTAATCATAATGAGTTGTTAGCAGGTTTCCTTGAGTTTTTTCAATTGGATTCCAATGGTTCTTCAAGACCATTCAACCTTGCACCAATTGGCTTCACACTTTTTGCAAAACAAGGCTAAAAAGGGCTACTAGTTGAGTAGGCCTAATTTGGAGTATTTTTCTCATTTCGTTAAATGATGGCCAATACCACCTTGGGAGTTGATTTGGATGTTTGTAAAAATACAATATCTTGATGTTTTTTTAGGTCTTAGGTTCTATGAGGTGGGTTTTGAGACTGTCCTCAATTTTAGGCTTAAATGTAGCGTTTGGCGAGGGTTTTAGTTCTTACACCATAGTATCTCACTCCTAAGCTTAGTTCAAGCCTCCACATTGCTGATAATGCTTTGCCACAACATACCAATTCCTACCCTACCACTAATAACCAATAATTATGCCAAACACTTGGCAAACAAACTTTAAAAGAACAAAAACACTGTCAAAATCACTATTTTTCTAAGTTTTCACTATTATTTCTGCAAGGCAATAGGTTAGGGGCACAACTAGAACATCATCATTACACATATTTACCACCAAACTATTTTATAACTCTTCCCTAACATTAAAGACAGTCTACCAACAAAAGAAGGTAACTTTTGAGCGAGTTTTGAAGTAGAAAACCCAATTATTTCCCAAAACAAGGAGTTCGTTGTCCTATACCAAACAATGACACTTTAAAATGCAAAATGGATAAATTTTGGTACTCCAATCCCCTAAAAATGCTTCATGGGATAGGTGCAGACCTCTGTCCATGTCTTATTTCAATATCTGGTGCTTAGAACCTAAATTTTGAGCATAAAGGAAGAATGCTAGCCAAGTTAGACAACTTGCCTAATAAGTGTTCAAACTCATCTTTTCCATCATGACTGACAGAAAAAACTTAAAATAAAACATGTACAAAGGTCCAACTTGGTCTCCAAGGTTCATTTTTGCTTGGTTACCCATGGAGACCAAGTTTTTCAATCCATTTTCTTCAAAACCCCAGTTCAGGGTAGTGAGCTGGCAAAAACTAAAAGATTTTTTTTGATAAACCAAAACACAGTAAAAACCCTAACACAAAGAATGAAAAACCTTCATAAAACCATGACACAAACTCCCATGAAATAACAATATGGAAATATTTCTCTGTACGGACCGTTACAGCAGATTAAGCTTAAAAAGCATGAAAAATAGTCATATTTCATCAATTTCCTCTTGCTAATACAAAGGCAACCTATTTACAATGTTTGAAGTGTCCTTATATAGGAAAAATAAAACCATTTCAACCATTATGGCATCCATAACTACCTTGTAGAGTGATTTTACAACTTTTCTCACTTTTTGTCAAAATGTTGCTTGACAACATTAACAATTTCTGATTCTTAGTGCATTTTTGACCTACAAGACAAATATCTTCCACCTAATAATTTGAGATGGTGTCAAATCAATAAATACACCTACTCCAATTCCTTTCTAGGCTTGTTACAATGTTTTTAACACATTTTCACTATAATGCCATTTTTGGCTTACAAGGCATTATAGGCGAAAACTTGAAAGAAAACTTGTAAAACCTCTGGTAAACCACTCTAAGATAAACCTAAAAAACACAATTGGATTCTTACAATAGTCCTTTATTTAATTCATGATCTCATTAGGATCAAACAAGCCAAAATTGTGAAGGTGCTCCAGCACCATACTCCCTAAAATTGAAAAAGTTCCAAGTCCTACTGGAAATGATACCTGCAAATCATATAGGCTTCATCTTGACCTTTGGCATGTACTTGTCTTCAGCTTCATCATGCATGGCCAAATGAAATTCTCCTTCCTTTATCTTCACTCTAGGCCTTGCTGCAAAAAATCAACATCCACCATAGCTATAGCTGCTCACAAGGTGTAAAGGACACCATCAACTGACATTCCAGTAAACTCTCAGTCTAAGAACAATTCCATGAATAGATATGAGAGATCTCAATGAAATTCATCTCAAAGTGAGGAGAAGTGCTCATTTATGGGGACCAATAGATGTGCTTGGTATCATGTATTTTCCTAGTATAGAGCATTGCTCCCATAAAGGTCATGACACCTTCATAAAGACTAATACCAATCTGATAGTGTTCATGCATGTAGACCTCTATAGCAACATATGGATCAGTAACAACTATCTTTGTATCTGGCCTGCCAATAGGCTTCTCAAGTGCATGTGACCCTTGTACCATGTCTTCTTCTTGTCCAATCTACTCAACAACTCCATCATCAGGATAAAGACTATGTGCTTTAGTCACATTGGTCTCTATCCCTTGCTCATCCTCAAGAACCTTTGCTATATAAGGTTCCTCTTCAACTCTTTTCTGCTCACTCTTCTCTTTAGCATGCATCTGCTGCTCAAAGTCACTGAATGGACCGTCTACCTCTTTAAGTTCACCTTCTATGGTACTTGGGGTCACTTCTTCCACTAAACTTCCATTATGTACTGTTGCACCATCTGCTTCTTCAACATCTTCCTCCTGGTGGTTCTTATGCTCAGGGAAAGCTATTCTCTCAACCAATCCTAGACTTCTTGTTATACACCATGTAGGATCATCTTCTTCCCTCATAGAGTTCAAGGTAAAATTTATGCAATCCTTAGAAAATTTATAAACATTCCTATAAGCATCATACATAGTGCAATTGTCATATTGCCATGCTCTTCCCAAAATCGAATGGCAATCTCTCAAGGGCATAATATCAAATTCCACCATCTCATAGTAAGGACCAATATTGAAATGAACAATAGACTTCTCTAAGACATCAACCCAATGATCATCACTCAAACCAAATGCTCTGTAAGGTGACTCATGAGGTATCCTTGGTAGATTCAGCTTTTCCACCATTTTTATGGAGACTACATTGTCAAGAGAACCACTGTCAACTATAACCTTACATACTTTACCCTTGCATTTACACTTGGTTCTAAAAATGGCTTTTCTTGGATCATATCTACTCTCCATGTTGTTAGGAACTTCTTTCTTCAACTCTCACAACTCACAACTAACTGCAAGGATCTACTTCCTTGCTCTGATACCAATTTAATAGGGAGAAACCCACAAGAGGAGCAATTAAAGCTAAGTATAATATTCTTGTTAAGAGACTCCTTCAAATGAGAGAGGAAAGGTTTTGGTTTTCTTGATAAGGCTCACTTTAAATGTTCACAAGCTTCACTCAACCCAAAACTTCCTCCTTGAGCTCTTCCTATCATTCGTTCATACACTTGCTCAACTCAAACTCAAACCCTTACTATAGGTCTAAACCCCAAATATAGAAACTCTGATCATACTAAGGTGTTAGGAGGTTTCCTTGTGTATTTTCAAAAGGATTCCAATGGTTCTTCAAGGCCATTCAACCTTGGACCAATCGGGTTCACACTTTTTGCAAAACGAGGCTAAAAAGGGCTACTAGCCGAGTAGGCCTAATTTGGAGTATTTTGCTCATTTAGTTCAATGATGGCCAATACAACCTTGGGAGCTGATTTTGATGTTTATAAAAATGCAGGAAATCAACGATTTTTCAAGTCTTCGGTTCTATGAGGTGGGTTTTGAGACTGTCCTCAATTTTAGGCTGAAATGTAGGGTTTGGTGAGGGTTTTAGTTCTTACACCATAGTAAGTCACTCCTAAGATTATTTAAAGCCTCCACACTACTGATAATCCTCTTCTACAACATATCAATGCCTTCCCTGCCACTAATAACCAAGCATTATGCCAAACACTTGGCAAACAAACTGAAAAAGAACAAAAACACTCTCAAAATCACTGTTTTTCTGAGTTTTCACTGTTATTTCTCCAAGGTAGTAGGTTAGGGGCACAAATAGAACATCATAATTACACATATTTACCGCCAAACTTATGTTAAAATTTGACCTAACATTAAAGACAGTCTACCAACACAAGAAGGTAACTTTTGAGCGAGTTTTGAAGCAAAAACCCAATTATTTCCCAAAACAGGGAGTTTGCTGTCCTATACCAAACAATGACACTTTACAATGCAAAATGGATAAATTTTGGTGCTCCAATTCCTTCAAAATGATTCATGGGATAGGTTAAAACCTCTATCCATGTCTTGTTTCAATATCTCGTGCTTAGAAACCAAATTTTGAGCATAAAGGAAGAATACTAGCCAAGTTAGACAACTTGCCTAATAAGTGCTCAAACTTATCTTTTCCATCATGACTGACAGCCAAAAATTAAAATAAAACATGTACAAAGGTCCAAATTGGTCTCCAAGGTTCATTTTTGCTTGATTATCCATGGAGAGCAAGTGTTTCAATCCATTTTCTTCAAAACCCTAGTTCAGGGCAACGAACTGGCAAAAACTAAAAGATTTTTTTTGATAAATCAAAACATAGTAAAAACCCTAACACAAAGAATGAAAAACCTTCATAAAACCATGACACAAACTCCCATGAAAGAATAGTATTGAAATATTTCTCTGTACGGAACGTTACAATAGATTAAGCTTAAAAAGCATGAAAAAAAGTCATATTTAATTAATTTCCTCTTGCTAATACAAAGCCAGCCTATTTACAATGTTTGAAGTGTCCTTATATAGGAAAAATCAAACCATTTCAACCATTATGGCATCCATAACTACCTTGTAAAGTGATTTTACAACTTTTCTCACTTTTTGTCAAAATGTTGCTTGACAACATTAGTAAATGTTTACTCTTAGTGCATTTTTTACCTACAAGACAAATATCTTCCACCTAATCATTTGAGATGGTGCCAAATAAATAAATACACCTACTCCAATTCCTTTCTAGGCTTGTTACAAGGTTTTTAACATATTTTCACTATAATGCCATTTTTGGCTTACAAAGCACTATGTGCCAAAACTGGAAAGAAAAATTGTGAAACCTTTGGTAAAGCACTTTAAGATAAACCTAAACCATAATGAAACCTAAATCACACACTTGGACTCTTAAAATAGTCCTCTATTCAATTCATGATCCCATCAGGATCAAACAAGCCAAAATTGTGAAGGTGCTCCTGCACCACATCGGGGTTTGTAGGCTAGTGGGGCAGAGTAGGTCCGACACTAATCTTTCCACCAAATGTAGAGGGAGGAGACATCAGAGCTCTAGGGAGAGACAATGACTACCAAGCCTCTACAAGTAATGAGGGCAAGAGGCCACACCGAAGATGGTGGATGAGGAGTCTAAATCTAGACTAATTTGTACCGACTGCTAGGGCTCTTCCACCCTTTCCAGTTGCACCACCTACCACACCATGAGCGTGACCAGTAGCAGTAGTGACTGTGGAGGGATCCTCTAGCAAGGTGCCTCCTTGGGATCAAGACTAGTAGAGGGGTGATTTTGGTATGTACTTGTAGTTTCAGTTGTTGTACTGTAGTCTTTTCTTTGTATATGCATATATGTAGAGATTTTTGGACATGATAGTGTAATGGTGAAAAAGGTGAAAGATGGAGAGATCAAGAGGAAAGGTTTTCTTCCCTCTCAAAAGAGATGAAAGTTTCACTGCAGATTTCCCTTCAAACACTTTATCCACATCACATTTAAAAGAGGGGGAAATTTGCTAGATCCAATCTCTTAGGGAAAAGATTGAATACTAAATGAATTGATAATGAGATAGAAATGACAAGCTAAACCCTCTTTTAGAATGGAAAATGATTGAATTATGTCTTCTAAAACTAAGTATAAGAGTAGAAAAGAACTAATTATAAATCAAGATAGAAGTGTGAGATCAAGTTGTGCACCTGGGTCTAGCTCTAATATGTCAAGACGAAACTGTCCTACGAATTTGAGGAAAATTTGTCGGGACCATGTTGAAAGTGTCAACGGTCCTTTGAAAAATCTAGGAAATGAAAAGGGTTTTTCCACCTCTGCAAATGCAGTTTGAATTTCCAAACATAGTTGTGCGTCTACAACCTACATACATAAAAGAGAGGAAAAGGGGTTAGGATTGGGGATTTTCCTTTAGTTCAAACCCTAGTTTTGGAATTAACCAAATGATGAAAGAAAGTACTTGCAAGTAAATGTAAATGAAAGACTAAAATGTAATTCACCTCAAGGGAGGTTGTAGGTAGAATATATGTATATTTTCTTGTATTGAATTGAATGTTGAAAGAGATCTCCTCTTCAATGGTTGAATCTTTGACTTGAATGCAACTCCTAGCCTTGAAGGGAGACTTGAGAATACCCAATGCTCGAAAGGAATGCTTGAATGCTTGAATTCTCTTGAATTTATGCCCACCTTATCACTTATCCAACTTATTCACTTGTTCAACTTATACAAATGAGAGGGCAAATGTGACATATATACTTGTCAATTAGGGTTAATTGACTGACTTTTGGTCACAAGACAATACAAGGAAAGTTTTTCCTTCTTTATGAAAAGTCCAATGCAAGGATAGGACAGAGGGGGCCCCAACATAGGGCAAGGCTAGGGGCACCATGCCCCTATCCTACACTTGTCTCAGGATAGGAGGCAAGTTCAAGCAATGCAGAGGGAAAGACAAGTGCGGTTTCTCAGGGTTGAGCAAGTCTCGGGTCTTCGATCAAGCTTGGGGATTCAAATTGCCAATATGAAGACCCTAATGTGGTCACAAATTGCAAGGGTCACAATTTAATGATACTACATTTAGTCCCCACTTTAGCGGGAGTATAAGTGTACACCAATATTTCTGGTAAAGTACAAGAAACAAGATTGAAAGACTTCTACCACGTCAAGGAGCTAAGATGCACCAAGCCCCCAATAGACTAGGGATCTTACGACATCGATTGAAAAAGTAAAAGAGAAGATGAAGAAGGGAAAAATATGACTACAAGTAGCAAGGTTCCCCTCATTACGAGTCACAAAAAATATACCAAAATTATAAAGAGAAACCAAGTTCACTAAATAATTCTAAGTATTGAAAAGGAAAATATGAGTAGTGTATGCCCGCATGTTAAAGTGACCGCGCATGACTTATCGAGAGTAATTGCTTTAAGGTAGGATACACCCAAGAGAGAGAGAATAGAGGGAGCACGTTATCATAAGGATTTAGCCCCCAATAGAGGAATAAACCCAAGGATAATGAACACAACACACAAGATAGTTTTTCTCTCCTTGGGGTCAGCATGTTGTATAATAACTCTTGTTTATCATATATATGTGTGTGGATATAATAATCGTCATTCCTTAAAGAAAGGACATTACCTTGGAAGAAAGGGAATAGATGATGTCTTTTGAGTCAAAATGAAAAGACCAAAAGAGGTCTCAATGCTTTGCATCAACCTGAATTTGACATTGAGGGAAAAATAGAAGAACAAGGATACACATAGAAGAATAGCAAGAAGGGAGAGAGAGAGAGAATATCTACAATGCTAATATTTCTAATCTAGCACAACATCCGCCTCCCAATCTTGTTGATCACTATTTTGGGAAGGTGTCCAGCATGCCAGAGGAGAAACATCAAGCACAACAAATGGAGCTATCACAAGATCCAAACAAGGACTATGCTCATGTGGTAAGTCACTTTGCTTGATTCTAGGAGCTAGGATTTGTGTTTGTGAAAATTCAGTTGATAAATTCTTGTCCACATCAACATATTCATAATCACTATCAGAAGCATTAGGAGTTGTATTTCCATCATGAATAACATTTTCACTCATTTCTTCATCAAGATTTATAAAAAGAGGAGCATGAACATGAATAAGAGTAAAACCATCACATGTTTTGTGCAACTTATGATTTGGAGATGTAGGTCAACATCTTGCTTAGGAGAAAACGAAATCATATCAAATGTTGGATTCTTGGGAGATTGGATGATTTGAGGACCAATTTCATGAGCTCAAGAATGATGCCTTCATCGGTAGTCTCTCACACAATGATTTTGTCGAGTCTTAGTGGAATACTAAGAAGGAGGTTGAATATTTATGAAAGGAGGAATAGTCTCTGCTTTGATAGTTGAAGGCTTTGTTTGAGGTATTTTAGGTTGGACAAGAGGAGAGGTAGGTCTCTTCTCTCTATAAGAGCAAGGAGGTGGAACTACGCTATATAAAGGAGGAATATTAGGTATAGGAAGGAGACTGGGTCATCATGGGGAGGTGGTATAGGTCTAATCTTAGGAGGAATATTGTTGTTCTTAGGAGAAGGCATAGTCACATCCATGGGAATATGTTGAGGATTTTTCTTAGGAGGAAGATTAGTCCTATCCATTAGGGGAAGGATTTCATCTTCAAGAAGGATGGTAATGTCAAGTGTTTGGTATCTAGGTTGACTCAAGGATAAGATCATATATTTATTTTGTAGATAGGAAATGTGGAAATCATCACAAGCAATAGCAAATTGGACTAGTTCAATCACGAAAACTGAAATGTAGTGATAACAATCCTAATTACACTCAATGAAAACATGAAAACAAGACATGCAAGATTGAAAACTAAGCAAACCAAATGCAAATGTCTTCTTCATGTGGCTCCATTGTCCTTCTTTCTCCTTCAAATATCTTTGTTTGTGGATCTCACCTACTAGTGCATAAGCATGATGTGAAAGCAAGTAGACAAGACGATAGCACAAGAATAATAGAAGCATGATTGATTCAACCAGGGACCTTGATTGAAGAAATTCATCCAATTTATAGACAAATTGGAGAAAAGACAAGATTAGCATGAATTTGATTCGAATGGAAATTCAAATCAAGAATAGCAAAATTATGACAAGTGTATGACAAATTGTTATGCAAGGATTTATGACAATTTATGACAATTTATGACAAATTGTTATGCAAGGATTTATGACAAGAATTTGAAATAGAAATAGACATTTAGGAATTTAGGAGAAATTAGAAAATTTGGTTAGAAATAATGACTTGGAAATTAAGAAATTGATGAAAATTAGGTAAATTAATTAATAATTTCTCATTCATTAATTAATTTACAAAAATAGGAGGAATTAATTAGCCAATTAAATAAACATTTAATTGTGACAAGAAGACTTAGGATAGATAAATAAATTATTTATCCTAGAGAGAAAATGACAAACAAGGTTAAATGAAATAAATCATGAAACCCTAGAAGATAAATTAGAAATGCAAGGACAACAATTAGGTCTTGGTATAAGAGTGATTTGATGACGATTCGATCATGATTTTGAATTCATAAATGATTTGATTGATTAATGTGTCGAGGAACAATGACAAATTGATCCAAATTGACATGATTGAGAAAGATTATGATTGATGACAAATTGATCGCATGATGACAAGATTGAAAATAACAACGATCGATGACAAATCGATCGCAAGTTGACAAGATTGAAAATGACAATGATCAATGACAAATCGATCGCAAAATGACAAGATTGATAAGAGGACAATGATCGATGACAAATCGATCACAAAACAACAAGATTGATAAGAGGACAACGATCGATGACAAATCGATCGCAAAATGACAAGATTTATAAGAGGATAATGATCGATGACAAATCGATTGCAAAATGACAGGATTGAAAAGAGGACAAAACCCTAATTAGGATTGACAATGTCCAAAATGATGACAAATGAGCATGCACATTGATGCGACAAAATAAGATCGATCAAAATCATGACTGAAGATTGTTATCGACAAGACCAAACTTGAAAGCGAGACAAATGAAGAATGCAGAACAAGGACTCGATGCTTGCAAATCATAAAGACCAAGTACGCAACATAGAAGAAATGTTAATGTGACGCAAAAACCTAAAATAAGGCAATGCGCCAATGTTAAAGTATGACTCCGCAAGCGTTGACCATTTTTAGGTGTCTACATCTTCCATTCTCGATAAGATTGAAAAAGAGCATCACTCCTTTGTTGAAGAGATTAAAATTGTTTAGGCCAAGAGAGATTGATAGGAATACTAGGGCTTCTTTCAGATTGGCGAAATAAACTATGGTTCACGATTATAGTTTCTCCATTGTGAGGAAATTTCAAAAAATTATGAATAGGATAAGAAATAGCCTTCATGGAAGATAGCCAAGGGTATCCCAACTTCACATGAAATTGTTTGGAAGAGGGAATGATAACAAAGTTGACATCCATAGATTTAGTGTGAACTTGAATAGGAAGGGTGATAGAACCAATGGTAGGACAAGAGAATCCATCAAATAAATTCACAACCACATTAGAGTCATCATAGATCGGTTTATGCAATAGTAAAATGAAGATATATTCCTGAGTGATGACATTAACCATGCAAGAGGGATCAATAATAGCACCATGGAAAGGTATGTCCTTAACCTTCACAACTATTTATAAAGGCCCATCGAGTGCCCTAATGGTTTCCCTTGGGTCAAATGTAATACAAGGATCCTTAGGTGTCTCTTGTTTCTCTACCATGTTCACCAAATTCAGAGCTATGGTAGTAAGATCAGGAGAGAAAGAAGTATGTTCAGTCTCAATCATATTAGGGGTATGAGAAGGAAAACTATTAGTAAAAATCTTATGATTTTGATTAGGAGGAGCTACTGATTTGTTTCCCTTATCATTCACACCTACCACAGATATAGTATGATTATCAATCAAATCTTGAATCTTACTTTTCAATGCAAAACATTTCCTAGTATCATGTCTAGGATAACAATGAAATTGACAAAAGGAATTGCTATCAAAATGTGGGGATGCAAGCTTAGATGGGTCAACTGGTTTGATAGGTGGAAGATTGATCACATTTACCTATAATAATTGAGACATAATACTATGTAAAGATTCATTAAAAGAAATAAATTTTCTTTCTCTTTTAAAGAATTTAGAAATAGGAGGCACACCTATTGTAGCATTCACATTGACATTGTTGTCGATTGTATCATTGAATTTGATGAACCTTTTTGCTGGTTTGAACTTCACAAATGGTTGTTGAACACTTTCCCCCTTATCACTTAGAGCCATAGGAGTAGATTGCTCCATTTGACTCATAGCTAGTTAATAATGTTGGCATAAATAATGGTGTTGGCATAACTAGTTCATCAGTTAGTACTATCATTGATGACTAACAATTATTGGTGAATAAGGCCAAGCTCATAGGCAAGGAGGTGTGGTAAACCCTAATGGTTTACTTATGGCTGAAAATAGTATGGAGGATTTAGTTCTTCCCAAATATGCATTATTGACACACTTAAGAAGTATGTGGGTAGAATACTAATTGGTTGAAGGTTAAATAGAGTAGCTAACAAGTTATTCAAGCACTTGATAGGTGTTGAGATTAGTTTCTTACAACTAGTAGATGAAATGATGATGCGGTCACAAGAGGTGACTCAGATTGTAATTTAGTAGTCTTATGCATGACCAAAACACTTTGGATAGACAAGTGATCAGTTTGATTGATGATCAATGACAGGTGGCAAAAGATGGAGAGTTAAACTGGTGAACGGGTGATACAGGTTGAAGAATTCTATCCACTGAGAATCTTAGAGCAGTGACTAGTAAGATGGATGCGATGACCAAAGGTGAGTCAGTCATGGCGAGATATCATCAAACAAGCCACTAGTGAAGTCTATAGTAGTTTATGGTTCACATTAAAAAGACATAACATGACCTAGAGGTTGGTGAAATTATGAGTTGCAGAAGGAGGTAAGGATGAGTTGTTGGCGATATTGATGAAGAGTGTGCAGAGAGAGTGCAAGAAGATTTGGAAAGATTTGAATTTTAAATATACCAAGTGCTAGGTGTAAACTCATTGAGGAATATATGGGTATGTGTTGGTAAAATATGATATAAAGGTTTTTGGTGAAAACCCAAAAGATTGATTGTAAAATTTGGAAAGTACAATTTTGAAGAGAGATGATCTAGCAAAGTGAGAAGAGGGTAGAACTACTAAGTGAATGGAAAAGTGGTGAAGTGAGTGTGCAGAGCTTGAATAGTGTGAAGAGAATAGAAACAATGCAGAGCACCAGTAAAGTGCAGAGCAAGTGTAATGCAGAGCACCAGTAGAGTGCAAAGAAAGTGTAATCGATGGTCAAACCAAAGAGCTTCATTTGGATTTGATTAAGCTAAGAGTAGCTATTACAACATATCATTCTCTTTGTTGTTTTCTAATAACTACAATAATAAAATCCCTTAACTGAGTGGACTTTAATAGATCGCTTTGTAAAATCCCTTAACCGGGTGACATCTTATATGATGATCCGAAGTCCTTTAACAAGGCTACCTCTAACAAGGTAAAGGTTATAATAGGCCTTAAAGAAAATCCCTTAATCAGGTGGCACCTAACAGTGGCTTTGTAATCTCCTAATAGGGATGGCTCCTCACCGGGCGTACTCTAGAAGAGTGAAGATTTTGTGAGTTTCTAATCACACCATGGTTTTCTCCTTTTTGGATTTCTGCGTGATAAATCTTGGTAGTCATGTGTGTTTTATCTTACGTGTGCATGTTTCTTATTAATGTTGCTTATACTGGTAAGTGTTAAGTTTGAATTGAAGTTTTTATTAAGGCTAATTCTGGAATAAACCAATATAGTGTTGATTCACCCCTCCCCTCTCAGCACTAGCTGGGACTAACAATTGGTATTAGAGCCCTAGTCCTTAGATTCAGTAGAGCTTAATAACTTAAGGAAAGATCCAAAACGATATGAAAGGAAGGCCCTAAGTTCTCTAAGGAGAACTACACATTATGGTGTGATAGAATGAAGCTCTACCTAAGAACCCTAGGAGATCAATACTGGAATCATGTAAGCATAGAGTACAATGAACCTACAAGGGTTCTCACAATAGATCATATAAAAGAGATACAAGATAACATCACAACTATGGAAGTCATTGCTAGTACTCTATTTGATAATGAGTATGCTGAGATTCAAGATCAAGAAACAACCCATGAGATGTGGAATAAGCTGAATACTATTTATGGAGGATATCCTCATGTACAAAAGGCTAAGGTGGATAGCTAGAGAGGCAACTTTGATGAGATGAGGATGCAAGAAAGAGAGAATATATAATAATACAACAAAAGAATAAGAATGTGATAAATTTCATCAAAAATGCTGGAGGAAAACTTGAGGAAGATGATGTGGTCAAAAAAATCATAAGAACCTTGCTACCACAATATGCCATAAGGGTTTCCACAATTCAGAAACTCAGATCTTTGGGAGCAGTTAATGTTACACTTGACTCCATGATCGACAAGTTGACTTCCTTTGAATTGATAAACTATGATATCAATATGCCTAAGTTTGATGTTGCATGCAAATCTTCCATGACACTTGCACCAACAATGAGAAGAAAAGAAACCAGAAGTAGTTCTATTGCAAGAACTAGTCATTCTCATGAACATGACAACTTGTTATCTGAAGAACATGAACAAGATAAGCTAGAAGCTCTAATAGAAAGAAGGCTGCCAAGAGGAAAAGGGAAGTAAAGAGGTAAACTACTCCTAAAGTGTTTCTCATGCAATAAAATAGGTCATATTACATCCATATGTCTTGACAATGATAGGAAGAATAAATTTAGAAGATAAAAAGAGAAGAGAAAGAAGGAGTTACCAATGAATAATCTGAAGGATCTAATGGAGAAGGGATTGTATTTGTAGTGGTAAAGGGAGATATCATAGAGGAAAGTGATATGAAACTAATTTCCAGTTCAAACTGTTGTGGAGACTGGGTAATTGATAGTGTTTGCACTCACCACATAACTGGTGAGAGGAACAAATTCCTTAGTACGGAGGACTGTGATGGAGGACTGGTTAGATTCGGCAATGATGCTCCCTGTGTGGTAAAATGTAAGGGATCTATTTCCCTAAATGATAAAACTAATTGTGAAGATGTTTACTAGGTAGAAGGGCTAAAGTATAGCTTGTTAAGTGTTGCACAACTTAACAATAAGGGTTATCAGTTGAGGTTTAATGAAGGAATATGCAAAATAAGTGATAAATTAGGAGGTCTAATTGCTACTAGTAAACAAAATAAAGGTAATTTGTTCTACCTAGACACCACTATAGGAAGTTGCCTAATGGAAAAGGTAGAAGACAGTTGGCTGTGGCACAAAAGATTGTGACATGTTAATTTTGATAGCATAGCAAAGTTTAGTAAAATGAAGTCTGTGAGAGGTATGCCTGACATTATGAAAGCTAAGAATTCTATGTGTAAAGATTGTCAACTAGGAAAGTTGACCGGATCTAGTTTCAGTAGAAAATCTTATTCATCTGAGAATGTGTTGGGCTTAGTGCATACAATTTTGTGTGGTCCTATGAGGACTAATAGTTTCTATGGGGACCAGTGCTTCATGTTGTTTATAGATGATTTCTCAAGAATGATGTGGGTTGTACTCTTGAAAGAAAAATCTGAAGCCTTTCACACATTCAAGGTCTTCAAGGATCGAGTGGAGAGAGGAACCGGTAAGAGTTTGAAATATTTGAGATCAGATAGAGGAGGAGAGTTCACCTCTCAAGAGTTCATAAATTATAATGAAGAAGGGGACAAATAAGACTCCCTATGAATTATGGTGTGGATACTCACCTAATTAGAGTTACTTTAAGGTTTTTGGAAGCAGGTGCTACATCAAGAGGGATGAGTACTCTAGAAAGTTTGCTCCTAAGAGTGATGAAGGAATCATCTTAGGTTACTGCACAAAGAGTAAAGAATATCATTGTTTGAAAAAAAGGACCACTAAGATCATGGAAAGTGTAAATGTAAGAGTAGATGAGTTCATTAAAAAAAATGAACAAGACAACAAGAGTGAACTAGAGGACTATCAAGGATTCAGTTACACTATACTGCTTGAACTTGCTACAAAGAATCCTAGTGTAGCTGCAAATGAGGAAGCATGTGAAGTAGAACCTGCACAACTAGTAGAAGAATCTCCAAGAAATGAATTGACACCATCAAGGTATGTCAAAATCAATCATTCTGCTGACAATATTATTGGTGACAAGAATGTGGGAGTATTGACTAGAAGAAAAGCAAGGGAGAGTACATGTCTACTCTCTAAAATTAAGCCCAAAACAACAAAGGAGGCTTTAAAAGATGAAGACTAGATCAAGGCTATAGATGAAGAACTAGAGCAAATTGAGAAAAATGAAACCTAGACCCTTATGCCCAGACCGAAGAAAAAAAATATGATAGGCACCAAGTGGGTGTTCAAAAAAAAAATGGATGAAACCAGTGAAGTAGTAAGAAACAAAGCAAGGTTAGCCTACAAAGGGTATGCATGGGAAGAAGGTTTGGGTTATGAAGTGACCTTTGCACCAGTGGCTAGACTAGAAGGGGTTAGAATATTGCTTGCTTATGCTTCTTACTGGAAGTTTAAGGTCTACCAAATGGATGTCAAATCAACATTCTTGAATGGTGTTCTAGAGGAAGAAGTGTACATTGAGAAACCATAAGGGTTTGCTTCAGAAAATGGAAGAGATATGGTATGTAAGCTAAAAAAGGCTCTGTATGGGCTAAGACAAGCACCAAGAGCTTGGTATGAGAGACTGCACTCATACCTGATAAGTATAGGGTTCATGAGAACCAGTGACAACAATAACTTGTATTTGAAGAATGGAAAAGAAGGAAAACATATAATTGTAGAGAATTTTATAGATGGCATCATCTTTGGAGGATATGATGAAATGAGCAAAGGTTTTTCATAAGAAATGAAGAAATAATTTAAAATGTCCATGATAGGTGAAATAAAATTCTTCATTGGTCTACAAGTTTCTCAACTAAAGAATGGTATATTCATTAGCCAGACCAAATATATAAGGGAAATGTTGAAGACATTTGGAATAGAAGGTTTCAAACCTATTGGATCTCTGATGATTGTAGGTTGCAATCTTTCTAAAGATGATGAGGCTAATGAAGTGAATGAGATACTATAATGATCCATGATCAGTAAGTTGTAGTATGCAGTGCATAGTAGACTGAATATAGCACAAGCAGTTAGCTTGGTTGCTCGATTTTTTGCAAATCCAAAAGAGACTCATATGGTGGTGGTTAAGAGGATATTCAGATACCTTAAGGGGATAGATGAGTATGGTCTCTGGTATCCACATAAGGGAAATTTCAACTTAAGTGTCTTCACCGATGTAGAATGGGTAGGGAACATTGATGACAAAAAGAGAACTAGTGGAGGTGCATTCTTTCTTGGAGATAGGATTATGTCATGGACAAGCAAGAAACAAAATTGTATCTCTCAATCCACAACTCAAGTAGAGTATGTGGTTGTTGCAATCAATTGTACACAGGTATTATAGATTAAAAAGATTTTGGAAGGTATCCAAGAAAAGGTTACTAAAGCAGTGGTGATACATTATGACAATACAAGTGCAATCAACATATCAAAAAAACCAGTAATGCACTCTAAAACCAAGAATATTGCATTAAATATATCATTATCTTAGGGAACAGGTACATGACAAAGAAGTTAGACTGGAATATGTGCCAACCAAGGAATAGGTTGCAGACATATTCACCAAGCCGCTACCTAAGGATACTTTTGAGTATCTCAGAGGTAAGCTAGGGATAATTCCCCTACATGCTCCAAGGTGAGTGAAGATTGGAACATCAATCTAGTTTATTTTTCTTGAAAATTTAATGTATTTGGATTGATGGTTATGGACTACTCCTGTTAGTGGGAGCAATCATTGCAGTATATGAAATAGGATCTTTATACTACACCTTTGGTATTGATGTCAAAGGGGGAGTGAAGTCAATTGAACATGAAGGGAGATGAAGTCAGATGTGACATGAATGGAAGCTAGTGAGAGGGGGAGATTCAAATAGAGCAACTAATTGGTATAGCATAAGCATAAGTGATTGGTTGCTAAAAGAGAAGTTTGAAGTGTTTCCATTGATGCCAAAGGGAGAGATTGTTGGCATAACTAATGGTGTTATTAGTATTGTCTTTGATGACTAACACTTATCTGTGAATAAGGCCAAGATCATAGGCAAGGAGGTGTGGTAAACCCCAATGGTTTACTCATGGCTGCAAATAGTATGGAGGATTCAATGCTTCTTAAATATACATTATTGACAAACTTAAGCAATAGTTTGGTAGAAGACTAATCGGTTGAAGGATAAACAGAGTAGTTGACTGGTCAGTCAAGCACCCGATAGGTGTTGAGATTAGTTTCTTAAAATTGGTAGATTAAATGATAATGTGGTCACAAGAGGTGACTCAAATTATAGTTTAGTAGTCTTATGCACTACCGAAACACTCTGGACAGACAGGTGATCTGTTTGATTGATGATCAGTAACCGGTGGCAAAAGATGAAGAGTTACACCGGTGAACCAGTGATACAGGTTGAAGAATGCTATCCACCGAGAATCTCGAAGTAGTGACTGGCAAGCTGGATGCGATGACAAAAGGTGAGTTATTCATGGTGAGATATCATCAAACAAATGGTTAGTGAAGTGTACAGTAGTTAACAACTAGTTAAGGTGATATTTGTGTGGATTTTATGGTTTGCATTAAAAAGACATAACATGACCCAAAGGTTGGTGAAATTATGAATTGCAGAGGCAGATAAGCATGAGATGCTAGTGAGATTGATGGAGAGTGCACAAAAAGAGTTCAGGAAGATTTGGAAAATTTGAATTTTAAATCTACCAAGTGTTAGGTGTAGACTCATTGAGGAATCAGTGGGTATGTGTTGGAAAAATATGGTATAAAGTTTTTTGGCGAAAACCAAAAAAATTGATCATAAAATTTGAAGTGCAATTTTGAATAGAGGCGATCCAGCAAGGTGAGAAGAGGGAAAAACTACAAAGTGAATAGCAGAGTGATGAAGAGAGTGTGTGTTATCACTATTTTGAAAATTGGGTAGTATTTCTCCATGATTGGCTAAAAATATGCAAGGTTGTCCTTAGAATTTCATGTTGCCTCTAAATTTTTTGGTCAAAAAGGGGTTTAGGGTTTTTGAATTTCAACCCTTCCTATGTTTTGAAAGCCCTTGTGTTCTAATTTTGTGTTACCCTTTTCAACTTATCTAGAAGGGTAGGTTTTTCATGAAAGGGTCCCCCCTTTATGAATTGCCTTAGGTGGGTCTTTATTAAATTTTAATTATTTGCACCCTTTCCGTAAGTTTTGAGTTCTTTGTTGAGCCCCATAAGAAACATACAAGTTCTAGAAAATCTAATAGTGTGTGCCATCTCGCTAAGGAAATATGCATGAGCTTTATCCTTCACGAAATAGTGAAAGGATAGATGGGTCCTAGAAGTAAGAAAATCCTTTGGATAAAGGCTGATCAACTTGGAGTTAATCCAACGGTGCGTGTGGATTCATAGCCTAAAGTAGCCTGAGGCTTACCTATCGCGAAGTAGCAAAAAGGTGAAGGGCTCGAGTAATATGGTCATGAAAGAGCTAACAGGAGATTATCTCAGAAACAATCTAACAGTTCATGTTGATTCACGAAGAGAAGCTGCTAAGATTTATGCTCTGCGAAGCAGCAAAAAGGTGGCAGGCCCCAGAAAGTAAGCAGGCCCTGCAGTGAATTTGAGAAGGAAAGATGTTTGAGACTTAACTTTTATGAAGTAGTGAAAGGAAGGTAGTGGGCCTGGTGAAAAGGGTGACATGGTAGGTAAAGAAGGTGCATCTCCCAATTAATCTAACAGTTCACATTGGTTTGTAAAGAAAAGTTTCCGGAGGTTTAAAGTCATCAAAATAGCGAAAGAGATGGTGGACCTGGGTGGCTGGGTTAAAGGATGAAGCTAAAAGTTAAGGATCTGGCTCAAGATCTAATGGCCCATGTTGTTTTGCTGGGTGAAGTAACATGAATCTTAGCTTTTGCGAAGTAGCAAAATGAGGTGGCGGTTGCATAACAAATGATGTGGCGGAATAACTGGATGTCTAGCTAGGGAAAGCGATGATCTTTCAATATGACACACAGTTCTAGGTAAATCATGGATGGCCCACTTTGATTGGGCGGCGATGGTGTTGAAATTCATGGCCAAGGAAAAACACATGGCCGTTAAGATGTGGAGTCTGATAGAGTTCCTGGACAAATTGGCGGTTGACATGTCAGAGCTATCTACCAGAAATAAAAGGGCACATGGACTCCATGTAGAGGGCCCACTTATAAGGTTAAAGGGTGTTAAAGGCCATGTGTCTCAAAGGTGATCTAATGATAGGTGCTATTTTGCAGCCCAAAGATGCAAGGTGATAAATCTTTGTGAATCAGCGAAGACCATTAGTGGTAGTGTTTCCTTACGGTTAGTGAAAAGTCAAGCGGTCACTGTGTGGAGTAAAGGTCAAGTAGATAATAGAAGATCTGATGGATGGCATTGTTTTGCATGGAAGAGATGCATAAGGTTTATGCTCTGCCAAACAATGAAAGGAAGGTAGGGCCCAATTTTAAGCAGCTTGACCTAGTTAAAGTAAAAGACGTGTAGGTTTCTCAGGATCCAATGGATATAGTTGCTTCAATGAAAAGATGCAAGGATTTTAAGCTTCATGAAGCAGCAAAAGGTGAAACACTTAGAGAATGTTATGATATGTTGGAGCCATTCTTTGAATTCGGCTGTGAATTCAATTTTGAGTTGATTTCCAAAGCATGCGGTTTTAAATGCTTCAATTCATTGCTATGTTGCCATGTTAAGAATCACATCAATTGGACATTGGCATCATTTCGAAGAGTTTTGCAGAGGAGTTGGTGCACAAAGTGAATTTCTTCAAACAACTAGTGAGTTTCTGCATATTGCTTGACTATCACTACTTGAATTTGGATCATTGCATGCTTGTTTTCTCAGAGGTTAGTCAAAATTTTAATTAATATAGCTATGATTTCAGGATGGCACCAAGAAGGGCTTTCACGGGGAAAGTGAATTATCAGGATAGAAACATATGTGATGATTGCTTGGAGCAACTGACTATGTCCACAAATGTTGCGGCCAAAATTAAAGAATTGGTACCTAAAGCTCCCATCTAAGAATTGGAGATGGTTTGTATGACAAAGGCAACTGGTTAAGAGATCCACAAATAGGGATATTGGGTCTGGTTCTTTTCAAAGTAGGATTCCGTCAGAGCCATGCCCTTGCCCCAATAAATAGTATATGGGAATTATACGTAGGAAAGCTCATAGTCCCTAGGGTTTTCATGGATATTGATTTGTTAACCCAGATTGCACACAATTATGACCCAGTTGCCAAGTGTATCAGGAATGTGAGTGGAGGATCCCTAATTGAGATCAATGATGATGAGTTTAGAAAAGTGTTTAAGTTCAGTGAAGTGTCTAATTATTTAGAGCCCATAAATTTTGATACACTGGCCTAGGTTTATGATGTACAAAGGGATCACCTCAAGAGTGGTTCTTTGAAAGAGTTTTTTGTTAAAATAGGAGGGTTAACTATTGTAGGCCCTAGTACCATGGAGCCTTTATCCCTGAATCTATTTACTCTAAGGGCTAAAGGCATGTATTGGTCACTATGTCAGATTTTTGGGAAAGATGTTGAAACCACCATGCTGACTCATTACATGTTAATGATAGCATAGATTCTAAACCCCTCTCTGGCAGTAACCTTTGATTATCAACCTTACCTCACTAATGCAATTCATGCAGGGCTGGTAGGTATAAAAAATGGTAAGGTGGATGGGCCTTTTGGGTGGTACTCTATTCTTATGCACATGTTTTTGTTCAAAGGTGCTGACTATTTTGGAAATGAAATGGATTTAGTTAAGGATAAAGATGATGAAGAGATGCCTGTACAACTATGGAGTACCATTTTGTCCTGGCACAAATAGGATGCAAGCTACTTAAAGTTTGACTGATGCTTTGCATCCAAGACTATGATTCTTTTATGTTCAGAGAACCCTAGGATCCCCAAAGTTCTTTTAGAATTCCTTAGGCCTAAGGAATTTGCTGGAGGTATCAAGAGTGTACACAATTGGGGTGACATATACTTATACCTTGTTTCTATAGTATTTTAGATTTTATGGTTTCAGAGGCACTCAATATTTATTGCCTTATCAAGTCCCATTAAAGATAGGAATTGCAAAAGTCCTAAGGTAGATTGGAGGTGTGCAAGAGGCAGAACTAACAAATAGAGGAAAAGGGACCATTTTCCCAACTATCATCGTGGCCTGTCAATTTCTGATTACCAAGGGTGGTTGGAAATACTTTGATGACTTCTTTCAACCATATAGGTTTCCTAATGTAGTAATAAGGTTTGCTGATCTTGAGGATTTTTTCAATGACATGTTCAGGAAGAGACTAGTATGGAAAGGTAGACCACACCAATTCCATTTCCCAGAGGATTTAATTAGAAATGAGTTCAATTTGGATGAGTAGGAATTGAAGAAAGAAAAGTAGGTGGCATAAAAAAAGGCTCTAGATTTTATTCATCAATTTGATAGTAGTTATAACCCTCTATCTAGCTTTAATCCTTTTGAGGAAAAGATCAAATTCTTAATTCTTTATTTTGAAGATTTAATGAAAACTTTGAAGGAAAAGAGGGAAGCCATAATAAGAGATAATATTGATAAGGCTAAGATGGTTCTAGCCAAGCCTACCTTTGATAAGGCCATCCGTCTAGGTAATTATGTAATGCATAAGAAGTCAAAATATAGTGTGTTGATGCCAGTAACTGGTGAGCCCTCTACTTCAAGAGGGAAGAGAGAAATTGAAGATGTCATTGACATCCAAGACTCCCCTAAGAGGCAAAGGGTGGGGAAGGAAGTGCAAACGGGTGAGTCTTGTTAGGATTCCCAAAGATACTAAGAGGGGGGGGTGAATCAGTATCTAACCAGTTAAATAATTTTCTTAACTTAAAACATGTAAAGCATATCAATACTGTATACCGGTAAACAAAAAGTAATGCAATAAATAGAGATAACAACAACCACATGAAAAGCACACCATAACATAGTAGTTTAACGAGGAAACTTGGTGTTGGAAAAACCTCAATGGGATTTGTGAGCCACAATATTGACTTACTAGCCAATATGAGAATATTACTGCTACAATAGGTGCCCGCACATGCAGGAAGGCCAAGTGCCTAGAGATAACTGCACAAATACAAAATGGAAAGTCTCACTGACTTACAAAATGGATAATGCAAATCCAGTACTGGTTTAGCTCTGCTTCATACATAAACCCTTAACCTCTAATTCACATATTAGGTCTGCCTTATTTTGCCTATCTTCTCTATATTAAAATGTTCTATAATGATCTCATACAAATATGAGTCATTTTACAACTTGCCAAGTCGGCTTACAATGCTTTTACAATTAATTACAAATTATATTATAAACAAAATTCTTGTCGGCCTGCGTGCCGGTATACATCCTTTTACTACCAGTGTTCTATGTGCCAGTATAGAGTCTGTCATTGCCGGTGTATTGTCTTGCCAGTATCATATTATTGTAAGGTTGCCATCAATGACAAACCTTCAATCACCTACAATATCTCATTGGAGCGTGCATTTGCCAACAAGTCCTTATAATCTCCATCTCAATCCCCTATCCATATAGGAGATGAATAGGAAGTAGCAGAACAATTGTTGTAGTTAGGGAGTCTTAGAGAGATTGCTTACACATATGAGGAGACATAAGAGGGAATGCCACAAGAGCCACCTAGTGCTGAGATGAACTTAACTATAGATGACTTCAAAGGTAGAGAGCCAGACCCTACTGTTAAGCAAGCCAGTGAGGAGTTCCTAGCTGATAGCAATTTTGTCACAACGAGGGCCTTCATACAATTTGTTTGGAAGCAAAACATAGAGCAATTAAAGGCAATGTGTGAAAAGAGGAAGAGTGAGCAGCCTCACAAAGATGCAACTTTGGTGGGCGAAGAAGTAAAGCAAGAAATGATTGTAGAATCCAAGGCCATTACTCCTGAAAAGGGAAGAGAAATGGTGTCAAAGGCTAGTGTTATAATTCTCCCTGAATGGGATATAGAAGATTCCTTGGACTTGAAGCAGTCAGAAAAGAAACCAAGCCTATGGAAGGAGTGACATTCAACAAGAATAATGTTGCTTTAGTCATGTGGTCCTTAAAGAGGGATGAAAGTAGAAGGAGGAAAGATACCACAGAATCTAGTTTCCTAGGAGGTATGATAGTTAAAAGAGTCCAAGACATAGGAGTGGTGGAAGCTGCTAGCACAGTTCTAGAAACTACAAAGTTCAGTGTGCCAGTGGCTGAGAAAGAAGCAAAAGAGAGAGCTAATCTCCAAGTGAAACTAGAAACAATTCTAAAGGCTTATGATGAAGCCACAAAGGAGGTAGCCAATGGGGATAGTATTATTGCTAGACTTCAGAGTCTATTGGCAGGATGACACCAAGGAGGTGAATCCTCTACTCTGATGATTGCATCTTCTCTAGCAAGACCTCCACCCACTAGTCCTATTGTTTAATTTCCTCCTTCTCCTATGCCTTCTGGTTTTCAACCAGCTGAGACCATTCAACATGAATTGGAGAAGTTAAAATAGGCTCAAGCCCTGTTTGCAAATAAATATGAAGAAAAGGTAAAGGCAACAATTTTCAGTTTCACTAATACAATAGAAGCCCCCATTGTGCACACTAATATGAAAATAATTTTGGATACTTTGAGTGAGTTGAGTGAAGACAAAGCTATTTTAGAGCTGATTTTTAATACATGGATGCTAAGAGAAGTGAATCTAGAACTTATGTGTGCGTCCTATGATGAGGCAGGATATGATGCCATTATTAAATCCACATGTGAGTTAGCAAAAGGCATGGCTAAGCTAGCAGAAGGAAGAGCTAGTGTAGAAAGGAAGGCTAACTTATACAGGAAGGAATATACTAAGCATAAATTTGAATTTTTTCCTAGGGGTTTTGTTAGCCAAAATTAGTTGAAGGACAAACAAGTATGGATTGATGAGCTAGGCGCTAACTTGTCTTTAAGGGTTAATGAAATCATCAATAAAGCTGAAACATCTTTGTTTGTTAAGACAATTCAAGAAATAGAAAAGATAAAGTCACACTATGGCTTTTTGGAATCAGAGGTTAGGAAAGTGAGAAACTCTTGGAAAAGGTTAGTTAAACTGAAGAAGAAAATTGTTAGCTACTCATGGCCTGATGATGATGTGTTTCAAGATTAGACCAAAAAGTATGCGGTGCAAGAAGAAGAAATCCCAGAACAGTTACAAGATGTTGTAGTGGAGCAACAAACCAAGAAGGCTGCTGAGACTGAAAAGGACTTGTAACTAATTTTTGAAGGAAATTGTAGTTGTAATAAATTATCCTTAGGAATGTCTAAAGCTTGTTTTGCATCCATGCTGTTATAAATGGACACATGGATTTTTAAAGAAACTCTACCAAAAAATATCTAGGGTTTTTTTGGCTATTATAGAGAATACTTTGAGTTATGTAAAAAAATTTCATAAATGAATATGAATATATAGATCAAAAATTTTTGAGCCTAAAATTTGTGTTGTCTTATGGTGTGCGTTCAATATTTTGCTAGTTTCATTTGAATAGTCTAGTGTTATTCAGTTGAACACGAATTGTAATGCAATCTTATGGATATGTTTTTAGCTTTTCTCTTCAAGAGAGGAATTAAATATGCCTGAAACACCTCTGTCAGTAGATTACTTGCTTGCTGCTTTGAATTTGACAAATGGTATCTAGTTTAACAAGAAAGAACTCTTATATATGTCAGGCATGTATAGGGTTAATAAAAGCCGAAGTGATGGAACGTATGGGAATGTTTAATTTTGGAATTCTTTCTTGACTTAGGTGACTCTGTAGCCTGGATAAGGCATTGGTACTAGTTGTGGATTTCTTTCTATATCTCTTGGGGATCAATACTGAAAATGAGCATGAGTTTTTCTTTTATTGCTTCAGTTTTATTAAGGTGATGAAGTCCATAGGTTTTTAGCATTGGTTTACTATGGATCTCGAATTTTATAGTGTGAAAGTTTTCACAAAAGGTATACCCACCTGAGCTTTGGATAAGTTTGAAGTGTAGAAGGTTTTTGTTGAAACCTTGTTATATGTTATTCTAGAGTTCTAATTTTATTGGTGTCCTCTTCATATGCAAATAGAGTTCAATATATTTCTTATAGGAAGGATAGAAGGGAATCAGAATTTGAGAATAACAAAAGTGGCAACTCTGTTAGGGAGAGTCATAGTGTGTATCTATGTTACAGATTGGTGCTTGAATTACTTCAGAAGTTTGTTTGGATATCTATGTGTTTGTGGCAGATTGCATTATCTCTCATTTGTGCTATCCTTTTCTCTGAAAATCCTCCTAATTTTTTAAAATCTTTGCAAGAGATTTGTCAAAAGTTGTTTTCTTATTTCCCCACAATTTGTGTGGGTGGTGACTCTGACAAATATAACTAGTGTTATTCAATAAGTATAACTCTTTTAAGAAAAACAAGTATAATGCAGAGAGGAAGGAACACCATGTCATTCATGAGGAAGCATCGTCAAGAGATGTTGCAAGAGGGATTACCTGAACAAGGACGGAGAGGCCAGAAAAGATCAGTTGTACATGAGCCATCTAATGTTGCTTGGGTACAAAAGAACATTAATCTGGGTAAGTCATCTGAAAGACCCATATATGCAAATTCAAATTCTTCTTCCCATGAATCTAAGCAGGACATTTTGGGTTTCCATTCTGGGTTGTTTGGTAGCAATGAGGAAATCCAAATTTTGAATTAGAGGATCTGTCATGTTAGTTAATCTAGGAAAGATAGGAATAGGTCAAATTTTAAGATGGACTCTGTACCCAGAACAATCGATGGAGATATTAGTTTAATTGATATTGACCAAGTTAATGTATTAGACTCTGAAGAAATGTTCCCTGATGAGGATAAGGTATCCCAAGAAATTGAGGCCCTTAATAGAAAAGTCCATCATTTAATTTCCTTAAGAGCACAAAAGGAAGAAAATAAAGAAAAGGAGGTGAAAGCTAAATTGATGTAGAGGGATAGGCTTCTAAGATAGATTGTTGATCTTGAGTTATTCTCCCAAGAGAAAGCTAAGAGTGAGGATGATGGTCCAGTCATAAGAGAAATTTTAGTTGCCAAAACTAACCCTGCATACAAATCTCTTGTGAAACCAAGTGGAGAGGTCCTTAGTGACCCACAACCTATTAGAAATAATGTTGACAAAGGAAAAAAGAAGTGCATGGAAGATGGGTCTAGATCTAAGACTACAGAAGAAATCTCTCATTTGTTATCTGCACATGAGAGATAGATAGATAGGATGAGGAAAGAGAAGGAAGATCTGTAAAGGGAGTTGGAAAAGGCTCAATTAGAAGTGACCAATCAAGAGGTTAAAAGAAAGATTAATTATCTAAAGGCTCCTCCTATAATTTTTCCTTTAGTAGACCCAAAAAGACCTGCTCCTCAGTACGCCTCATTTCATCCAATAAAAATACAATCAACCCTACCTATTAGCACTATTCCTGCTAATCAAGTCCACATTACAAATAAAAGTAGCCAAGCTCCTCCAATTCATATCCCTAATGTGAGAATGAACATGGGAAATACCCTTAATGCTAATCAATTCCAAACAAGACCTATTAATTTGGAGTTGTACAAACAACTTTCCTTTGATGGAATCCCCGGATACCCGAACCATGTAACTACATAATTAAGAGATAGACTCCACAAATTTGTTGGCAATAATGCAATTAGTGCAGAAGAGAACCTAAAATATTTTGGTGACTTAATAAATGATAATGAAATAATTGATGAAGATGTCATCATGAAGTTGTTTGTACAATCCTTGGTAGATGATGCAAGGGACTAGTACAGAGGTCTCCCTGTGAATAGCTTCGGGTCTTGGGAAGATTTTAAAAATTGTTTTCAAGAACAATATGGTGACAAAAAAATGTGAGCTTTATGCTCAATGAGTTTAATAATATTAGAAAGTATGATAATGAAATTGTCACAAATTTCAATGCTAGATTTCAGAAAGCAATGCATAGGCTCTATCAAGTAATGAGATTAGATGATAGTATGTGTCTGAACACTTATTATAGTGCTTTTGATTCCAAAATGGCCTATATTATGAGGGAAAAAAACCCACACAGTTTGAGAGATTCTTTTAGAATTGCTATAAATGTGGAAAGTAATAGGAAGGCATCTGGAAAGGTAGGAAGGAGGATTGATGGAAGGTTGTGCCAAGAATCAAAACAACAACCTAATAAAGTTGCCAAGGAAGATGACAAAATAGAAAAGTTAATGATTGTCATGAAAGATCTTACTGCCAAGGTAAGTAAAAATGATAAACCTCATTACAATTGGCAAGATAGGCCTCCTAGATTGCATGACATGCCTTACAATACAACTTGGAAGGATGGAAAACCCCAAAATGAGAAGCCAAAAAATGCTCAAAGCCAAGATACCCCAGATCCTTTGAAAGGAGGAAATGTTCATAATATGGAAAATACTCCTTGGTGCATGACTTGTGATGGAACACATTCTCCTCATCAATGTGTTGTAGCTCAAGCCCTCGAAGAATCCATGAGAAAAGAGGTTGAGCCTGATATTAATATGTTTGAAACTATTATTGAAAGAGATGATGAGTCTTTACAAAGTGATTTTAGTGAATGTGGTGTGCTAAATAGTAATAGATCTTACCAAGGACAGTTGACACTTGATTGGCATCCTACTTTGAATGTGGTGACTATTGAAGATGAAGAAGTTCATCTCCGAAGACCTAGTGATGAAGAGGTAAGAAATCTTACTAAGGCTGCCATAGCCAAAGCCAAGCATAATTATAACTTGAGAAGTAGTAAGAAGGATGGAGATCAAGGGGAACCTGGCTCAATGTTCATAAAAGAAGTATCTCAGAAGAAAGCAGCAAGTAATGACATCTTACCTCAAGATAGTCAGGCAAAGAATGACCAATTGAAAGATGTAGCCAAGGGTATGGATAATAATGCTACTAGTGATATACAAGGAAATGCTATAGTGAAGAAGGTAAGTCAGCCTAAGACAGAGAAAGCTAAGATTAATACTGAGTTGATTAATAATTCCACTTTTGATATGACTCGGGCTCTTACCCAAATGAAGGTCATAGTCCCATTGGTAGAATTATTGAAAATAAAGGAACATAGAGAAGTTGCTCTATCTTTGTTTTCTAAGATATCTAACAATAATACAACTTTGCCTTTAGGTTCAATGAAAGATGAAAAGGATCTTGAGCTGCAAACCTTAGAGGTATACGTTGGAACAACTATTACTCAAGATCCTTCACAGGTTGAACCTTTCTATGTTACTTTGTTAGTGAATAACTGGTTAATTAAGAACTGTATGATAGATTCTGGTGTAGCTACAAATGTGATGCCATATGGTGTCACGAAAGTATTAGGATTGTCAGTAAGTACAATGTATGGGAAGTTTTATGCTATGGATAATAGAGAAGTACCAGTGATAGGTACAATGAAAGATGTGGAAGTAAGAATAGCAGCATTTCTTGAAGCAACATATAAGATGGATGTCATAGGATACAAAACCTCATTATGGCATGCTATTATCTAGACAATGGGCTGTAGCAGTAGGTGGAAATGTTCAATTGGATCTAGCATATGCTACAATCCCAATAAATGGAAGCCAGGTTAAGTTGTATAGAGAACCACGTGCCCCTAGGGTAATTGAGAAGATAGACCCTAGTATGTTAAATTGTATGATTGATGTGGATCTTGGCAATTTTAGAATACAACCAATTTTACCTCAATTGAACAATACTGACTCTATTGTGACTAAATTGGAATCTCAACAACATGGTTTATGGCACATGTATTTTGATGGAGCTTGTTCTAAAGAAGGATCTGGAGTAGGAGTTCTTTTTGTGTCCCCATCAGGTATAACCTTCAAATATTCTTTTCTGCTAGCCTTTCAATGTAGAAATAATACTATTGAATATGAAGCCTTGTTATTGGGGCTTGAAGTTGCAAAAGGCCATGGGATTCAGTTGTTAAGAGTACTAGGGGATTTAGAGTTGGTTGTTTCTTAGGTTAGATCTAAGTATGCATCTAAAAATGATCGTTTGAAAAGATATAAACATGCAATTTGGGATGTGATTGAACATTTTAGTGCATTCTCTATTAATAGGATAGAAAGATCAAAAAACATAATGACTGATTTTTTAGCAAATGTTGCATTAAAGAATGATGATATAACACTAACTGGTGTATCCAAAGTTGAGAGAAAAGCTAGGCCTACTATTCCTGATAATGTATATAATTGGAAAGTGTTTGAGGATGATGAAGACATTCTTAGGTTCATACAATGCATTGATGACTATGATGGACAAAAAATTGATTGCAATGCATTGGTAGAAGTGGTGGAAGATAGAGAAACAGTGTTTGGAAATGACATGGTTTAGTTAGAAACCAATGAAATACCTAAAGGGTTAGTAGAATTGGAAGGTATGTTTAGTTACAATGCAAGTCATTTGTGTATATGGTGAAAGTGGAAACAACAATAATTGAAAGACTAAATGAATTCAACCACAAAACCCTAGCCTAACAACAACAAAGATCCACCATAAAATATGAAGATTACCTAAGAAAATGCAAATCAAATGAAATCACAAAGATTATACCATCACATGTCCAATAGGGTTTGGATCTCGATTCTTCCTATATCCATTGATCTTGCTTGATATATTTTCTCTCAGATTCTATGTGTGCACAAGAGCTCAACAAAGAACGGAAATGTGGTTGCAAGTAGGATCACATATAAAAGTACAAAAGGCATAGTGTAGGAAAAGTGTGCAATTGAATTAGTCAAGGTTTGATAATGAAGGAAGCATCTCCTTATATAGAAGACACCATAAGAAATGGAGGGATAAGATTGAGAGGTGTAAAAGATAAATGGTCGGCTATGATTAGAGGGTAGGTAGAAGAAATAATAAAATAATGAGAGGGTAGGTAGTGTATGAATTAAGCAATGAATGACATGTGTCATAGGTAAAAAAGGCTAATGAATTAATTAAATAAATAAAGATTTATTTAACTAATAGAGGAAGTGGGATCAATTAAATAAATGAGATATTTATTTAATTTAAGAAAAGGATAATTTAAATAAATAAAGGTATTTATTTAAATGAGAAATAAGGCTAGAAGAGGATAAATGAATTAATTAAATAAATAAAGATTTATTTAATTAATAGAATAATTAGGCTAAAGTAATTAAATAAATAAAATATTTATTTAGTTACAATGCAGCTTGTTGCGTTGTTTTAAAGAAGATTAGATGAACTGATACAAAGTTGCCCCAAGATGGGAATGATATGCCCCCTCCAGAGATTGGATGAAAATGTCTGGAAAGGTCGCAGACAATCTCTCGATAAGAAAGAAAGGCTAGAAAGGATAAGATAGAGTGACAGAGTCACAGGATAAAGAAGACTGGCTTAGGAGACTAGGGCTAGAGCTAGGGCTAGGGCAGTCTATAAAATAGACCATGAGGGGAATACATCCTCATTGTCATCCACAAATCCAAGAGATCAGAGTGTAGAGAGAGAATAGAGTAGCAACAATCACAATGATGGCATTGGTACACATATTCAATTGCGTTCGTCGATTTTAGAGGTCAACAGATGCAGGAGAGCTCGTAAGTACTGCAAAACCTCCTTGTACTTTGTCACAATAAATATTGTCATTAATGCATGTTAGGTAGAGAAATAAATGCATTTTAGATATGTCAAGTAGGGGGCAAAAAATGCTAAGGCGTGTCTATGCTGGTGCCAAGCACATCTGGGTAGGCTAGGCACATCTGTGTTTGAAATATTGTCTATGTCAGATGTGAGTGCATCTGTGTGTTTCAGGAACATTTATGCAATGTGGGCACATGTATGTCAAAAAGGTGTGTTTGTGTCTTCTAGTTCAAGTTCTATGATGAACATACATTGTCGATTGGATAAGCTGCTGAGAGAATACACTCAAGCAGGTCCTCTAGTGAAGACTAGGATAGCAGATAGGACTAGGATTGACAATTCTGTGATAGAACATACATTGCTAATTAGGAAACTACTCAAGAGGATACACTCAAGCAGAGGCCCTAGGATAGGATAGATTGAGGCACTTTATGATGAACAGTGAGTACCAAGACATAGTACTTTGTGATGAATAGGGAGTACTAATATGAGCATCACTTTGTGATGAATAGGGAGTGCAAATATGAGCAGCACTTTGTGATGAATAGGGAGTGCAAAATACATAGTACTTTGTGATGAATAGGGAGTACCACTAGGATCAATAGCAACACTTTGTGATGAATAGGGAATGCCACTAGGATAGAAGCAACACTTTGTGATGAACAGTGAGTGTCACCAGGATAGAGTATCATAAGCACTTAGGATAATAAGCAGCATTTTGTGATGAATAGTGAATGCCACTTTAACTGACACAGTTGATTTGCTTGACTACAGAAGTACCTACCTATGCTAGAGTCACGGGAGAGATTCCCATTGACTCAGAGGTTACAACCAGAGCTGACATTTGAAGACAGAGCCGCGATTGAGGTTATGGGTTTGTGATTCATTCTGTATGTGCCTGAGTTTTGGGTGAACATGGGGTTGTTGAGTCCATTAGCTGAGAGATGGCACTCAGAGACATGCACTTTTCATTTGCCGATGGGTGAGATGACAGTCACTTTAGAGGATGTATACAGGATTTTGAGGATACCGATCGATGGGGAGTTGATACCCTATGATCAAGACAGAGATAGGGATGCTCTGAGATGAGTGTTTTAGGATCCAAGACTAGAGATGAGGGATGGACATGTGGCATGGGATACCATGACATGAACAGGATTAGCACTACTGGTGGTTCTAGTGGGAGTGATCAGTGGGTTCCTCTATATCAGTTTTGTACCATTTTGTATGATGATGTAGACACCTGCAAGTGATTGTAGCCATATGATTTTGACATCATTGTATCATGACACTTTTGATTATATATATATATATATATGAGATTCATCCTTCTAGAAGCTATATGCATGTGTACTTATGTGATGTATGTTTCATGATGTATGTTTATGATATGGATGCAAATATGTACATGAGGAAATGCAATATTTTTGTTCTTTTATGTTTTTATATGTTATACAAATGCAAATGTGAATGTATGAAATGCAGATGAATATGATAATGCAAATAACTATTTACATGATTAGATGTAAAATGTGCTAACATGTGTTGTGTGCAAGATGTGATGCAATTGTAATATCTATATGTATGGAGATGATTAGATATGCTAACCTATGATGATGCAGGTGCAACTACATGAAATGCAAATATTTTTGGTGTGTCATTGTACTCATTCATGTGATAGCAAGCTACACAGACTCAAGGACAATGGAGGTCAATCAAGAAAGGGGGATGGAAGATAGAAGATATGAAAGTGAAAGAGCTTCTTGTACGTTATCATCATTGAGCTTTATTATGGCAAGTAGGTTATGACAATCAAGGCATATGTTCGACCTAGAAAGTCATTGTACCTCTTTGCATGGAGATAAGACAGTTGAAAACAAGGAATACCCTAGTTCATACTAGACTCTCAGTGTCCTCATATCCTTGGATAAGTCATAGCATTGCTAAGAGACAATCCACAGATAGCAAAAGAAAAATAGGTGACGATACCCCATCCTCGCCTTTCTAGTCAAAGACATCCTGGAGATAAAATCTCTAGTCATAGACATCATGGAAAAGCTAAAAGACAGTCACCAAAGGATAAAATCAAAAGAAAACCAAGACTTGACACCAACATTCACTATAGTCCTCAAGTTTAGTGTCTCTTGTCACTTGTATAAGTTTATTTGATTGTGGTCACAATGTTTACTTTCACAAAAGGATAGATAGCATTGAACCATAATGTTGTCTGAGTCTGTTGAAAGATTTGATTTGTTGAAGCCCATTGTTGCTGCTATGTCTCATCTAAAACTGACTGAATCCATGCAACTAATACCGTATTACGAAGAAGATGGAACTTTATTGCGGATTGTGCACGTATAGAGTAAATAAAACTGGAAGAAACTATACTCCTTGGAACATGTGATGTTCTTAGTTCCACACCCATTACTAGATGTATTATTAGCCTTAGCCATAGATAGGAGCTGATTTATTATGGATGGAAAGAGGTGAAAAGGGATGTTTATTATGAATGGCTAACCAATCTTGGGTAGATCAATAACAAGCCATGATGGGAATGGGTAAGTTTATTATGAATGGAGAGGTTATGAGTGTGTGCAAAGTGAAAGGATGAAATTGAATCCTGAAGGAGGGAGGAGAAATGTCTCTACACATGGTGCCAGTGACCCGGTTTTCACCATGGTACTTTCCCAGGGCGCCACCAAAGTGGTTTTCACCATTGGACGAAATGTTTTTTTCTTTACTTTTTTTTTTTTTCAATTTTTTTTTTGTATCACAAGGCCCCTGTTTGCCAAGTTTTCACCAAGTAACAATTTTTTTATGTTCATGATTTTTTGTCTTTTTGAATTTTTGAATTTTTTTGTATTTGAATTTTTTATTTTTTTTTTGTCTTTTTGAATTAGGATACCCTGAAGAGCTATGTGTAAAACCTGCGAAGGTGCATGCTATTGATAGGATCCTCTAAAGGTTCACCATCTAGAGTTGAGAGATGATATGCACTGGATCCATAGGCTGTTGTAATGTTGTAAGGAATAAGCTAATTTTGTTTGAACTTGCCCTTCTTCTCTCTGTCTTGCTGATTTTTAGGATTTTCTCTGAGAACTAAGTCACCTACCTCAAATGTCTAATGCTTGACTTTATGATTGTAACTGCATTGTTCCTTGACTGAATTATATGTAACTTGAGCGATTGTCTTCCTTGATAAAGGAACTGAGATAGAATTACTAGAGTGTGGACTACACAAGCGCAGATGTGTGTCACCTAAAGAAGTTTGGGCATCCTTGATAAAAAAGTCCCACAAGGAAGCTCCATTAAAGGTTCATAATGTATTGCTAGAAGGGAATGGATGTATGGAACAAGTGGATGAGTTATGATGGCTTATCATTGTGAAAAGAAGTGAAAGTAGGATAGCATGATGGAGACTTAGGATCAACAAGTATTCTTTTTGACTTGAAATTGTAGAACTTTTTCCCCTAGTTATTTTGATATTAGGGGAGATCATCTCTTGTTCTTTTTCTTTCATAGGATTTTTATCCTTGACCTTAGAGTCCAATAGCTTTTGATTTTGATTTGGAGTAAAGGACTTTTCTTTATTTTTGACTTTTTAGATCTTTCTTTTCAAAGCTTGATTTTTGATCCCCAATGAGTAAGGGCTTTTCTGATTCTTGTTGATCCAAGTCTAGGAGCGGACTGGAAATGGAATGAGTGGATGAAATGGTAAATCTATGTGAGTTCTCAAGAGGGCTGGCAATAGGCTCAATAGATTCTTTGCTAGAACCACTCTTAGGACTATTGATATCCAGAGATGCTTGCACCGCTAGAGGAGATTTGCATTCAGACTTAGTAGCCACAACACTAGGTGGTTCACACCCAATTCCTTGATATTGCAAATTGTTTGTAGGTTGTTCCCGTTGATTGAATGTCTTAGGAGATAGTGGGAATTGATCAACATGAAAGATATACTCACCACATCCCATGTCTTTAATCTTGAACTTTTCTTTTAGCTCTGTTTGCTTTGATGTTGAAGCTTTTAATGATTCTGGATCCACATATGTTGATGAAGGAATAGCTTCTCGATTGAATGGGATTGTTATTTTTGATCTAGATCGTAGATTGTTGCAATATATGAATGAATTTGGGTCAACTTTGACGGTCACTTCAACTCCATTGTGAGGGAACTTGATACATTGATGATATGTAGATGGGACTGCACTCATCTCATGAATCCATGGACATCCTAGCAATATATTGTATGTGAGATCGAGATCAAGGACTTGACAAACCACATACTTAGTAATTGGCCCAACTTTGATGGGCAAGTTGACTGTTCCTTTGGATGATGCTCTTCATCATCATATGCTTTGATGGTAATTTTGTTTGTAGCATTCACAACTTTGTTTGAATATCCCAATTGTTTAATAGTGCTCAATGTACAAATGTTTAGACCTGCTCCTCCATCTATCAGGACTCATTTTATTCGATGTTTGTGTATGAAGGCTTCAATGTGTAATAGTGCATTATGTGGCTGACTTACAGAGGCATCATCAGCTTCTGTGAATATAAGGGAGTGTGGAATGGAAAGGTATCCCACCATGGCTTGAAACTAGTCCACGTTCAGATCAATGGGGACATAAGTGTCTCTCAAGATTTTGTCAAGAATGGCTTTATGTGTGGGGGATATGCGTAAGAGCTCAAGGATAGAGATAAGCACGGGTCTCTTCCCTAACTATTGTACAAGGTCATACTTAGGCTTGGTTGATGAGGAAGTGGTGTTTTTAGCTGGAGCACCTTGCAAAGTGAATTTACCTTGACAAGTTTTAACATTATATTCAGAGGGAGGTTTGGAAGAAGATCCAATGCCTTTTAGGACAATCTTGGGTCTTTGGGTGGAATTCTCAGGTGTTTTGTCCATGATGATAATGGTATAGACATAATTATCCATTGAAATGTGATTGATAGTGGAATCATAGTTATAGGATGCTCTGGTATAGTTGGTCTGGTCATCTATGGCTTTAGCTTTTCGCTTGTCATGTTTTGGGAATGGTTCATTAAACATCTCATGTTCTTGATTGGATGAGTGTCCTTCAATCTCAATGTCACCTCTCTCAATGAGATCTTGTATGATGTTCTTCAGTCGATGACAATTTCCTGTCTTATGCCCTTTACTCTTATGAAATTCATAATACTTGATAGTTTTGATACTTAATGTAAGTACGGATCCAATAGCCATCAAGATGAGAGGGGGGGATGAATCATACAAACTCAATCTTTCATAAAAACATCAAATTCAACCTCGGTAACATATATTTCAGTAATATAACCAAAACTATTAAACATGCAAACTCAAAAGCATATAAACATCATTAGCCTCATAACACCAGATTTAACGTGGAAACCCAAATAGGGAAAAACCACTGTGGGATTTCAGACCCACTAAGAAATATACTCTTCTAGAGTATGTTTGGTTAAAAGAAAATCCTGTTAAAGATTACAAACACATTGCTAGATGTGACCCGGTTAAGGGATTTCCCTCATATCTGTTAGGATCTTCACCTTGTTAGAAGTGACCTTGTTAAAGGATTTCAAACACTCAATCAAAAAGTTACCTTGCTAGAGGGTTTTACAAATAAGACTGTTAAGTCCACTCGGTTAAGAGATTTTCTGTCACTTTCACAAAATAACAGTAATAAAATCTATCTGCAACTTCACATCTAAAATGCTAAAGCAAATTCTTATTTGTTCAATACAAGCTAGACATAGAACTAATCTTTTCCATCTGCTGGGCTTCTATACTTTGTTATTCAAACAGGTCTTCAAGTTTCTGTGCTCGGTAATCACTATGTAGCATCCTTGTGCATACACTTGCCTAATACATTGTTTATCAATAGTTTCCTATTTATAAACAATTAGGTAACTACATAATCTCCTTGATCACATTTCCCATGCTCAATCATAGCCATCAGATCTTTGATCTTGTCTAGGTTCAATGCATCTTTCAATCTGAAAAAGCTTTACCCCACCTAGGAACTTGCATATATTTCTTGGAACTTGTGCCAGGGTATTGTGGTTCAATCTATGTTGTAGATCTTCATGCCAACTTTCCTTTGCCATAGATTCATTAAAAAACTATATTAACGTCATACCAATCATTCAATCAGTTCCAGCTCATCAGCTTCCTTCATTAAATAACACATGCAAACATTTAATGCATTCTATTATAGCTTAGTTACAACTCGGTAACAACTCGGTAAATACTAAACTTCACTCAGTAGACATTCCACCTTCATTAGCCGATAGCGATAACCTTAGGGTTTAACGACTAGGTTCCTTAGGGTTTACTGACTAGGTTCTTTGCTTGATAACATAGTATAGTATTAACCTTTACAATTTACAACATATTTATGATGTTAAAACAATCTAAAACATCATGATCTCATCATTGTTTGACTCGGTACTAGTTGCCCATTGAATACCTTATTCATCCCCTTATTCATCATATTCTTTCCCATGTCTTTTACCGACATCTTTATAATCTTCAAATCATACTTGCCAAGATATGGCAACATCATACTAAATTAGAAAATCAATTTCTTGACATCAATGACAAAATAATAATATCAAGATAGTAAACATCCTTAATCAGTTATATCCATAATCATCAACAACCTTCTCAATATCCTTATTGAAATGCCAACAATATTTCATTGTCTATTATAATGCAATATTGCCAACAATCTCCCCCTTTGGCATTGATGGCAAAACCAATTGATTTGACCTTAAAAGAATTAGATTGCTATGATTTTGAAATGCTGAAATGCTCTCCCCCATACATTAGACTTCTCCTATTTTCTTCAGTCTTCTTTCCAATCCGTAGTCTTCTCCCCCTTGGACAACAATGCCAAAAAAGTAAAGAACTAAAACATAATTTCTGTTTGTATGAAGTGATTTCCTGCTGTTGTTTATCAATTTAGTCTCGGTCAGAGCATTTTGTCTTCAATTCCCATTCCCTGTAATAATTCCTATACACTTTTAGAAAACATCCTAAAGTGTATAAATCAACATCAACTCCCAAAAGATATTCGATAGACTCATCGGATTGATACTTTCACCGAACTTGGCCAGTGGGTGGAAGATAGGGGTAGGACCCCTAACTTACTTCTAAGATATTCAAAAGTGTCCCTTGTTAGTGGCTTGGTGAAGATATCAACAATTTGTTTCTTTTTGCTAACATACTCCAACACCACTTTCTTCTCTTGAGCTTCTTCTCTAAGATAATGATATTTGATAGAGATGTGCTTTGTCTTAGAGGGCATAATAGGATTCTTTGAAATATTAATGGCACTAGTATTGTCACAGAATATAGTTACTGGCTCGGTAAATTTCTCATTTATACCTTCCAACAATTGTTTGGTCCATGCAATGTTGGTACAATTCAATGCTACAACAACGTATTCAGATTCTGTTGGTGACTATGAAACACGTCCTTGTTTCTTGCTAAGCCAACTCACTAGTCTTTCTCCTAAAAAGAAAGCTCCTCCACTTGTTCTTTTTTTGTCATCAATGTTGTCTACCCAATCAGCATCAGTAAAAACTTTTAAATCAAAATCATTTCCTTTTTGATATACTAAGCCATAATCCTCAGTGCCTTTCAAGTATCTAAAGATTCTTTTGATTGCTATCATGTGTGTTTCATTAGGATCTGCAGAGAATCTTGCAACTATACCTACTACATGTGCTATGTCTGGTCTACTATGAACAACATATTGAAGTTTTCCAATCATGGATCAGTAAAGTGTCTCATCAACAGATGTAGATTCATCATTCTTTGATAATTTATAGTTGGTAGTCATAGGAGTACTTACTGGTTTTGAATCCTCCATTCCAAATTTCTTCAAGATTTCCTTTATGTACTTGGATTGAGTAATGAAAATCTCATTTTTCATTTGTAGTATCTATAAACCTATAAAATACTTTATCTCACCGATTAATGACATCTCAAATTCTTTGCTCATTTCATTTCCAAAGTTCTTGCATAAAGAGTCATTTCCACAAAATATAATATCATCAACAAATATGGCTAAGATCAGTATTCCATTTTCATCATTCTTCATGTACATATTGTTGTTCTTAGGTGTCCTTATAAAACCAATCTTGATCAAATAAGAGTGCAATCTTTCATACCATGCTCTAGGTGCTTGTTTCAAACCATATAAAGCTTTGTTCAATTTACATACCTGATCTTTATTATTGTCTTCAACAAATCCTTCAGGTTGTTCAATAAAAACTTCTTCTTCTAATATTCCATTCAGAAATGCAGATTTGACATCCATTTGATATACCTTGAAATTTTTGAAAGCAACATATGCCAACAATGTTCTCACTCCTTCAAGTCTAGCAAAAGGTGCAAAATTTTCACCATAATCAATTCATTCTTCTTGAGCATAACCTTTGCAAAGTAGTCTTGCTTTGTTTTGAATGACCTCTCCTTTTTTATTTAGCCTGTTTCTGAAAATCCACTTTGTACGGATTACATTTTTGTCCTTAGGTCTTGGGATTAGTGTCCATGTGTCATTCTTCTTGATTTGATCAATCTCTTCTGTCATAGCATTTATCCAATCTTCACTGTTAAATTCCTCTTTCACTATTCTCGGTTCAAATTCAGATATCAAACATGTGTTCTATCTCAGTTTGTTCCTTGTCATCACTGGATCCTCCTTATCTCCTATAATCTGACTTGGTGCATGATGTCTTCTGACATACTTGGCTAATACAGGCTTGGTAGGCTTTGTATGATCTTCTTCATCACTCGATAACTAGATATTCTCTTCATTTTCTTCAACAGTCTTCTCGGTAGGACTTCTCGGTTGAACATAGACAAATTCATCACAGTCTTCTGGTTCCTTGGAATTTCCTTCATCATTTCTTTCTGCAAATTCATCAATTTTCACATTTGCACTTTCTACTATTTTGTTAGATGATTTGATCAGACATTTAAATGCTTTGCTTCTAGAAGAATAACCTAGAAATGTTCCTTCTTCACTCTTCTGATCAAACTTGACATTTCTATCATCTTTGCGAACATAGCATCTACTTCCAAAGATTTTAAAATAACTTACATTAGGTTTCTTATCATACCAGATTTCATATGGTGTCTTCAAAGTACCTTTCTTCAATTGTACTCAGTTCAAGGTGTAAACTGTTGTGCTTATTGCTTCTCTCCAAAATTTTTGTGGTACCTTCTTTTCAATCATCAGTGTTCCAGCACAATCCACAATAGATCTGTTTCTTCTCTCATTTATTCCATTCTGCTATGGAGTTCTCAGTGCACAGACTTGTCTTTTAATACCATGATCATTGTAGAATAAGTTGAACTCATCAGATGTGAACTCTCCTCCTCTATCTAATCTATGACATTTCAGTTGTCTTCCTATTTCATTTTCAACTCTTTCCTTGTACCATTTGAACATTTGAAAAGCCTCTGATTTTTCTTTTAAAAACATTTTCGATATCATCCTTGAATAATCATCCACAAATATTATGAAATATTTATCACCATAATAACTTTGAACTTTCATAGGACCACAAAGATCAGTGTGCACTAGATCTAAAATTCCCTTAGAAGTGTAAGACTTACTTGTAAAGCTTGATCTCATCATCTTACCCATCTGACATCCTCGACACATAGCATTCTCAGGTTTTTCAAGACTCGGTAGACCTCTTACTCGGTGCTTCTTACTTATTTTGATCCGATTATCAAAATTTACATGACAAAACCTTTTATGCCATAACCAGGTATCATCTAACTTTACATGCAAACACTTGTTACGAGTTGAGTCAAGGTTAAATGTGTTACCTTTTGTTTGTGTCCCGGTATCAGCTAACTTTCAATTCTTGTCATGAACTTTGACAATTCCTTTCTGAAATTCTATTTGGTAACCTGTGTTGTTTAGTTGTGCTACACTCAACAAATTGTATTTCAAACCTTCAACCCAATAAACATCATTGCATCTTGCATTGTCAAGAAGTGTTATAGATCCTTTCCCTTTCACCAAACATGGTGCATCATTACCAAATCTAACATAGCCTCCATCATAATCTTCTAATATAACAAACTTGTGTTTATCTCTTGTCATATGATGTGAGCATCCACTATCTATAATCCAAGAACCATTAGTGTTTATGTGAGATATTAGGGATTTTTCTTCATACCTTTCTTCATCTAATCCATCTTTGATAGCCATATAAACTACTTCCTTTGTATCAGTCTCATCTAATTTATCATCATTGGATTCTTCATCTGCTATTAAACATGTCTTTCTATCTCTTCTTTTGAAGTCTTGGTGTCCTCTATAATGATTGTCTTTCTGTCTATCATCTCGGTAATCTCTCTTTTCAGTAGAATCTTTGTCAGGATAGTTAGAAGCCATATGTCCTATCTTATCACAATTGAAACATTTCAAAGGTATCTTTCCTTTATACTTACCTTTGCCTCTTGGTAACCTTTTGGCTAGTAGTGCTTCAAACTCTTCTTGCTTTTTGATTTCCTCATACAGTTTGTGTACTACCTCCATGTTCTTACGAAATCTTTCACTTGCTCCACTGTGATCTCCTTCAGAGTACTTATACTTTTTTTCATTGAAATCATTAGATTCATCAAGATGGAAAGAACTAAATGCAGATTCAACTTTATTTACCAAAGATCCACTGTTATCAAAGTTACTCAATTCAAATGCATGTAGCTTACCAATAGTAGCATCTAAAGAAACTAGCATATTAGGTATAAACCTCAATTCATTGATTGCAAAGATCGGATTGCATAAGTTGGTAGAAGAGTTCTCAACAACTTACTTGTTATATCCTTTTCTTCAATAGTTCCACCTACTCCTTTGATTTGATTGACAATCTCCTTTAGTCTTGTACTATACTAAGTTATGTTCTCACCTTCATTCATCCTCATAGATTCAAGTTTTCCTCTTAGACTATCTACTTTTTCTCTTTGAACATGTTCATCTCCTCCATATACTGATATGAGCTTATCCCACATTGCCTTTGCATCTTTGCAGCCTTCTAGATCATTAAACTCTGAGTCAGTCAATGCAGATGTTATTTCAATCATTGCTTGAATATGTTCTTGCTTTGCCTTTATCTCTTCTATAGTCAATGGATAGGTGTTCGGTGTAAAAAAATCATTCTCCAGATAGTATACATCATATTCTCCAACTCTTAATAGATGTAGCTTCATCCTTTTCTGCCATGTAGAGAAACTTGAATTGTTCAGCTTCGGTGCATCCCTCTTATACATCTTTGGATCTCTAACTCAAGTGCCTTTAAAATTTCCTTATGGAGTACAAGGCTATGATACCAATTGATAGTTTTGATACTTAAAGTAAGTACAAATCCAATAGCCAACAAGATGAGAGGGGGGGGGTGAATCATACAAACTTAATCTTTCATAAAAACATCAAATTCAACCTCGGTAACATATATTTCAGTATTATAACCAAAACTCTTAAACATGCAAACTCAAAAGTATATAAACATCATAAACCTCATATCACTAGATTTAATGTGGAAACCCAAATAGGGAAAAACCACTGTGGGATTTCGGACCCACTAAGAAATATACTCTTCTAGAGTATGCTTGTTTAAAAGCAAATCCTATTAAAGATTACAAACACATTGCTAGATGTGACCCGATTAAGGGATTTCCCTCAGATCTGTTAGGATCTTCACCTTGCTAGAAGTGATCTTGTTAAAGGATTTCAAACACTCAATTAGAATGTCACCTTGCTAGAGGGTTTTACAAATAAGACTGTGAAGTCCACTCAGTTAAGAGATTTTCTGTCACTTTCACAAAATAACAGTAATAAAATCTATCTACAACTTCACATCTAAAATTCTAAAGCAGATTCGTATTTGTTCAATACAATCTAGACATAGAAATAATCTTCTCCATCTGTTGGGGTTCTATACTCTATTATTCAAACAGGTCTTCAAGCTTTTGTGCTCAGTAATCACTATGTAGCATCCCTATGCATACACTTGCCTGCATACATTGTTTATCAACAGTTTCCTATTTATAAACAATTAGGTAACTACATAATCTCCTTGATCACATTTCCCATGATCAATCATAGCCATCAAATCTTTGATCTTGTCCAAGTTCAATGCATCTTTCGATCTGAAAATGTTTTACCCTGCCTAGGAACTTGCATATATTTCTTTAAACTTGTGCTAGGGTATTGCGGTTCAATTTGCGCTGTAGATCTTCATGCCAACTTTCCTTTGCCATAGATTCATTAAAAAACTATATTAACGACATACCAATTATTCAATCAGTTCCAGCTCATCAACTTCCTTCATTAAATAACGCATGCAAACATTTAATGCATTCTGTTATAGCTCGGTTACAACTCAATAACAACTCGGTAAATACTAAACTTCACTCGGTAGACATTCCGCCTTCATTAACTGATAGCGATAACCTTAGGGTTTACTGACTAGGTTCTTTGCTTGATAACATAGTATAGTATTAACCTTTACAATTTACAACATATGTATGATGTTAAAACAATCTAAAACATCATGATCTCATCATTGTTTGACTCGGTACTAGTTGCCCATTGAATACCTTATTCATCCCCTTATTCATCATATTCTTTCCTGTGTCTTTTACCAACATCTTTATAATCTTCAAATCATACATCTCAAGATATGGCAACATCATACTAAATTAGAAAATCAATTTCTTGACATCAATGACAAAATAATAATATCAAGACAGCAAACATCCTTAATCAGTTATATCCATAATCATCAACAACCTTCTCAATAACCTTATTGAAATGCCAATAGTCTTTCATTGTTTGTTATAATGCAATATTGCCAACAATACTCATCATCATTCCACCAATTTGGTTTAACCTTTGGCTCATATGGAGGCAAATCTGGAATTGTTATTATTTTGTTTGCCACTAGCTTTTTGAATACTAACTCTAGTGGTTCTCCCAATGGAGTGTACTTCCTTCATGACTTTGAAGTTGTTTGAGTATTCACTTGATTGTTTGTAGAGCATGATCCCGAAAAAATGATTTTGGGTCGTACTGTATTGGCATTAACAACACCATCATTGACTGTGTTCTTGTTTTTATTCCAAAATCTTGGCTTGTCTTTTCCTTTAAAGTCCTCTTTGTTTTCTTTGAATATCTTAATTACTCCTTGTTCAATTAGGACCTTCTCTGTTGTTAAGCCTTTCTCAATGACATCCTTGAAGGTGGCCAAACAAGATTTTCTTAGATCATAACCTATGTCTTTGTTAACATTTTGGGTGAACATCTCTACCATTTGTTTTTGTGGAATTTCCCAAGAGTATCTATTGGCTAAGTTCCTCCATCTTTCTAAAAATGATGAAAAAGACTCTCCATCCTTTTGTTTGGTGTTACACAAAGTAGTAACTAATATATCTGTCTCTATGTTGTATGAGAAATGTTGGATATATGCCTCTGCTAACTCATCCCATGAATTAATTCTTGGTGGGAGTTAGGACAACCATTCCATAGATTGATCACCTAAGCTCTGTGGGAATAATCTCATCAAATATGTCTCTTCTGTTGCTACCTCAATGCAAGCTATGAAAAACTGTCTTATATGTTCCTTAGGATCTCCTTTGCCTCTGTACTTAACGAACTTAGGTGTCACGAAATGTGTAGGAAATGGAGGCATTGGAATGCTTTTGTCAAATGGATAGGGACATATGTCTCTCACTGTGTAAGCTGGCTTCTATGTATTTATGTCCTCCATTTTCTTTTGTAAGTCCTTAATTTGCTGCTCCAAATTGTTCTTAGGTGGAGACCGGCTTCTTAGACCATATGCCATGCTTGAGGTGTTGGGTGGAGGAGGATCATGTTGCATATATGGATGGTATTGATCATACACATGTTCATATGGAGGAGGTCTATAGCGATGCTGCGTATATGGACCACTTGGTATAGAGTCATGATGAGGAATGGAATATCTATTTTGTCCATGTATACCATACTCTACAGGTATGTCATGAGTTTTTTCTAATGTGTTGCCCCCAAATTTGACTTGGGGTTTCCTTGTGTCCAAATTTTGAGCATGTCTTTGAATATCCAATTGCTTTGGTGGTTGGCCATTAGCATTGGTATGTGATTGAGTATATCTTTCTACATAAGACTTCCAAAATGGTCTACGAAGGTGTGTATCATATGATTGACCATGTGTATGTGGGACCTCAGGTTTTTGAAATAAAGATGATGGTGATTCAGGCACCATATGTGATCCTCTATTGCCTCCACTATTACGCCTCCTTTGATCCATGTTGGGGTGAGGTTGTTGCAAAGGTCGATTTTCCATTATTTGAGACATGTAAAAATCATTAGGGATCTTGGCTCCACTTTGTGCCATCACTTGTAAGAAATATTGTCTATCTCTCCTCATTATTTCCTCAACCAATCGATTGAAACAGGGATCCATAATGGAGTCTTCCACTTCTGCTGAATGTACTGAAATATTGTCCATATTGTCATTGTGTGTATCATTTTTGTTTGTACTGTCCATGTTCTCAATGTTTGGAATGTTTCTATAGGCATCCATGTTAGGTAATGTAGTATGATTAGAATTGAAAAAGATATCATTTCCATACTCATAGGAACTCATGTTTGCAGATTCTTGAGCCTCTTTAGCTTCTCTCCTAGATTTTTGTGAACGGGTTTCAACCATGAACTAGGTATTGACCAAGATGTGTGAGACTAGATGAAAATGGAAAGGAGTATGGAAGACCAAGAGTTGGATGGAATGTAAATGAATCTAAAGTGTACTTGCAATGTCCAAAGTGTAGGACCAAGTATGTATGTAGTAGAGTAGGCGTGACTTCCAAAGAGATGATAGTTTCTCTTGATGAGGTAAGCTGACCTTGACTCTAAGTAAGACCAAATGAGACCCAAAGGTGATAGACCTTGATGAGGGACCACTTAGCAAAATGTTGTTGTATGTAGTGTGTTGACAAAGTAAGATGAGGACAAGCAAGTGACCTTTTGACTCAAGTTTAGACAAATGTAAATGTAATGCAAGGTGTAAAGCAATGATGGACTTTGTGAGACTCAAAGATTGGTTGAATTCTAGATGAAAACCTAGAGAAATAACCTAGGAAGCTCAAGAATTCTGAAACTGATTTCTCTTGTTTGTTGGACTATAAATTTTTCCAATTTGTGAAGTTGTTTTTTATGACCCAATCTGAATTTTTGACTGTTTTTCATGACAAGAGGACACAATGCTGATGAGGACTCAATATTTGCAAGTGTTTAGACTCAAAATGACTCAAAGAAAAAGTTTGTTGTTTGATGTAAAATTGTTTTGCATACACTTGAAGACACAAAAGACACAATGTTTTGGTGTTTGGTCTTGAATGTTTGATTGTTTAAAACAAGTCAAGCACAATTCTTATGGTTGGCCAAGACAATAGTTGTTGATCCCACATGGAGTTTCCCCTGAGGCTATGCTATTTAGAGTGGATACTTAGATGCTTGACCCCAATAGCTCCACCCTCGGCACTCACTTCTCAGGGTAGCCAAGCATCAGTCCCCATGAAAACTCCTCATGACAAACTTTGTATCTCTACTAAGAACCGTATGTGTGTGGGCTGCTCCAGAGGTCTGACCTCCTACCTCAACAACTAGAAGGGTTTTGGCTTCTAAAACAAAAAGGTGCTAGTAAGGGCATCCACTCATGTGGCCATACATATGGCACTTTCAGCTTTGTAAATACAGAAGGCTCCCAGCCGGTAGGGGTTATATGGGGAGACATAGTGTCGGTATGAACTAATCAGCACATGTTATCCATAGTTTTCACCATGAATACAATTGTTTATAGTGGTTTGGAAGAGGTGGGTTTTCCTCACTACCACTTGGGTCGTTCTCTCCTCACTAGTAGTCCTAATGACCACATGGAGAGACATGCCCTCTCAAGATGAAACAAAAAGAGCCTATTGCTCAAGACACAAAAGACACTAGTTCAATTTCAGTGCACCAATTGAAGTGTTTGCTAGTATATGAAAATAAGGCACACAATAAAGATCAAAAACCCTTGCCAAAATTTTTCAGCAAAGATTTGTTAGTAGTTTTGCAATAATACCCCTCCTGCAAGCACACAAGTTAGGTAAATTTTAGATCCAAAAGACTTTGTGAAATAAGGGCCTTCAACAATGCGGTTTTTTTGACCAATTCAAAGATCTGATTCATCATAAAAAAAGACCACCTGTAAAATTTCAATAAAATTCCAAAAATGTAAGAAAATCCAAAAAATTTGCTAATTTGCTCCAAAAATTAATTTTTTATGAAAAATCATAAAAAATTCATATAAAATACAAAATTGATCCAAAAAATCTGCAATTTTTACTGGACACTCTTGATGGTCTTCTAAAATTGCATAAAAAATTCTTGCAACAAATCTGAGCAATTTGTGAGATATGAGCAAAATAATGCAAAACCCTAATTTTCAAAGATCTAATTTTTGAGTAATGATTTTGCATCAAATTTAAAATAAAAAAAAACAGAGTCTGTATAAATCAGAGAGATTTCAAAAAATATAAGAAAATCCGAAAAATTCGCTAATTTGCTCTCCAAATTAATTTGTCATGAAAATACATAAAAAATTCATATAAATTTCAAATATGCTCCAAAAACTTTGAATTTTTTACTAGGAATCTTTGAGAATGTTCTTGACCTACAAAAAAAAATTCATGCTAAAATTCAAAGCCGTTTGTGAGATCTGATCAAAACAATGAAAAACCCTAATTTTTAAAGATCTGATTTTTTAGGAAATATTTTGCATCAATATTAAAATCACAAATAACAGATCCTATGTATAAGTATGAGAGATTTTGAAAAATGTAAGAAAATCTAAAAAATTTGCTAATTTTCTCTCAAAATTAATTTTTTATGAAAATTCATAAAAAATTCATAGAAAATTAAAATATGCTCCAATAGATCTGAATTTTTCTTTGAGAGCTCTTGATACTGTCTTCAACCTGCAAAAACAATTTGGTGTAAAATTTCCAAGCCGTTTGTGAGATATGATCGAATCTATCCAAGATCTTGATTTTGTGTGCAAAACCCTAGCTGCACAAGGTTATTCTCCAAATTGTTTTACAAAACAACAATATATGGCTAGGAAAACCTACAAAAAACATAGATCTAACAAAAATCCATGTCCCACCGAGCATGCCAAAATGTATATGGTAAAAGTTGAAACAACAATAATTCAAAGACTAAATGAATTCAACCACAAAACCCTAGCCTAAAAACAACAAAGATCCACCATAACATATGAAGATTACCTAAGACAATGCAAATCGAATGAAATCACAAAGATTATACCATCACATGTCCAATAGGGTTTGGATCTCCATTCTTCCTATCTCCACTAATCTTTCTTGATATATTTGCTCTCAGATTTTATGTGTGCACAAGAGCTCAACAAAGAACGGAAATGTGGTTGCAAGTAGGATCACATATAAAAGTGCAAAAGGCGTAGTGTAGTCGAGTGTGCAATTGAGTTAGTTAGGGTTTGATAATGAAGGAAGCATCTCCTTATATAGAAGACACCATAAGAAATGGAGGGATAAAATTGAGAGGTGTAAAAGATAAATGGTTAGCTATGATTAGAGGGTAGGTAAAAGAAATAATAAAATAATGAGAGGGTAGGTAGTGTATGAATTAAGAGATGAATGACATGTGTCATAGGTAGAAAAGGCTAATGAATTAATTAAATAATAAAGATTTATTTAACTAATAGAGGAAGTGGGATCAATTAAATAAATAAGATATTTATTTAATTTAAGAAAAGGATAATTTAAATAAATAAAGGTATTTATTTAAATGAGAAATAAGGCTAGAAGAGGATAAATGAATTAATTAAATAAATAAAGATTTATTTAATTAATAGAATAATTAGGCTAAAGTAATTAAATAAATAAAATATTTATTTAATTAGACTGGACAATTTTAGGTGTCTACAATTTGCATCAGCAGTCAACCACCAAGTTAGATGAATTGGAGGAAATGAACTTGGGGACAAAATCATCCCCTAAGTTGGTGTATATTGGAAAAAAATTGTCTCCTAATGTCAAAGTTAACCTTATTAATTTATTGAAAAAATATAAGCATGTTTTTGTTTGGTCTTATGAAGATCTGAAGGTGTATAGACAAGATCTATTTCAGCATGAAGTCCCTTTGCTTCCAGATGCTAAGCCTTTTCGACAAAAACAAAGACCCATAAACCCCCTGTTGGAATCTAAGATGAAAAAAGAGCTAACCAAGTTTAGGTAAGGGGGATCATTAAGCCTAATTTGGTCCCAATTATAAAGAATAATGGGGACATAAGGCTCTATGTTGATTTTAGGAACCTAAATGTTGCTTCTTTAAAAGACAATTATTCTTCTCCCAATATTGAAGCAATGTTGCAGAGAGTAACTAGCTATGACCTTTTGTCTATGATGGATGGGTTCTCAAGATATAACCAGGTGTTAGTGAAAGAATTTGAACAATTCAAACCCACTTTTACCACCCCTTGGGGAACATATGTATATGTAAGAATGCTTTTTAAGTTAAAAAATGTTGGAGCTACTTTCCAGAGAGCAATGGATGTAGCTTTCAAGGAATTCATTAATGGATGTAGCACTTGGAAAAGGTTTTCAATAAAGCTCTCAAATTTGGTGTCTCTTTAAATCCAAAAAAGTGTCATTTTGCTATCACTGAAGGAAAGTTGCTCGAGCATATTGTATCCAAGCAAGGGGTTAGAATAGACCCTGAAAGAATTGAAGCTATAAACAATGTACCCAAGCCAAAGAGTATCAAAGGTATCCAATCTTTCCTAGGCAAGGTAAATTTTGTTAGAAGGTTCATTGCCAATTTTGCAGAAATAGTTAAGCCCATTGTTAGATTGCTCAAGAAAGATACAAAGTTTTATTGGGATGAAGAATCTTCAAAGGCTTTTAGTGAAATTAAAAGGGCTATTCAAGAGGCTCTAGTGTTGAAGCCCCTTGATTACAGTAAGCCCTTTTCTTTGTTTTCTTTTGCTTCTTATCATACAGTGGCTACAGTCCTTCTACAAAAGGATAATGAAGGATATGAACACCCTATAGCTTTCTATAGAAAATCTTTACAAGCTGCAGAGCTAAAATATGAAATTATGGAGAAACAAGCGTATGCTCTAGTTAAGGCTATAAAAGCTTTTAGGCCATATATTGTGAATGCACAAATAATTTCTTTTTGTCCCACATGCGGCTGTCAAAGACATTTTATCTTAGTTTGAGGTCACTAGTAAAAGATGCAGATGGATAACCAGAATTCAAGAGTTTGATTTAGAGATTAAAATTACTAAATTGGTAAGAGGTTTAGGTCTTGCTAAGCTAATGGATGAATCAAACCTTCTTGATGTTGAGGTGAATAATGTTGAAATTATGGAGATCCTGGTCACAAGTATTGAGAGACAACCCTAGTACTCAGAGATAGAACATTTTTAAGGGATGCAACATATTTAGAGGGAATGACCCACAACTAGAGAAGGACACTGAGACTAAAATCTTAAAAGTATATCCTTATTTAGGGTGATATGTATTGGCATAATAGAAATGAAGCATTTCTGATGTGCTTGGACAAATCCTAGGCTAGAAATATGTTAACTGAAATGCATGATGGAGTATGTGGAGGTCACTACTCTACCAAGACAACAACTGGTAAGCTAGTCCGAGATGGATATTATTGGCCTACTTTGTTCAAAGATGCTCATGAACATGTTCGGAGGTGTGACCCATGCCAAAAAATTTCTTCCAAATTGAAATATGCGAGAGCTTTTCCCCTCAACTGAGTCACAGTGGAAGCCCCTTTTGTCAATTGGGGCATTGATTTTATTGGAGAAATAGTTGAGAAATAATAAAGATGTCATAGGTGGATCATACTAGCCACTGATTATTTCACTATGTGGATTGAAGCTATACCCACTACAAGAGCCACAAGTAAGGTTGTTATTGATTTCCTGATGGATAATGTTATAACTAGATTTGGTGTTCCTGTAAAACTAGTAATGGATAATGCCATGAGCTTCAGATCAGAGGAGTTCATTGAATTTTGCACCAGTCATGGAATAATTATGTCCTATTATTCACCATATCATCCTCAAGGTAATGGGCAAGCTGAATACAGTAATAAGACCCTTTTGAACATTATTAAAAAAATCCTTGAGGAGAACAAAAGGTCTTGGGACCAGAAGTTGAAGTTGGCCCTATGGGCAGACAGGGTTACTGTCAAAAAGGCAATTGGTGTGTCACCATTTGAGTTAGTTTATGACATGGAATCTAGGGTGCTAGTCAACAATCTTCTTCATCTATACAAGTTCCTACAAGTTGAGGATATGAAGTTATCTAAACCTATGCAAGACAAAATGATTCAAATGGTGGAGGTGGAGGAAATTAGGGCTTTGGCCCATAAGAGAAATTTAAAAATTTAGGTGCAATCCAAATATCTGTTTGACAAAAGAACCTTGTTAAGAAAGTTTCAAATTGGTGATATGGTTCTTCAATGGAATGCAAAAGGGCAAGATAAAGGAAAACACAAAAAAATTGAGTCACTATGGATAGGCCCCTCTGTGGTTTATGATCTTAATGGAATCGATTCCTATTTTTTGCAAAAAATGAATGGTGAAGTACAAAAATTTCCAATGCATGGATAATTCCTGAAGCATTAATTCTCTTGAGTCCATGCACAGTAGGTTTTAGTCTGTACATATTAGGTTTTGTTTCTCTTGGTTGTTTAGGCTTGTTTTTGGCCTATTCTCCAGAGTTTTTTGTAATTCTTGTGTTGATCTTGCAATCAACCATCCTCAGTCAGAGCCGTTGTTATCATTGTTTTGAAATTTGGGTAGTATTGCTCCATGATCAGCTAAAATCTGCAAGATTGTCCTTAGCATTTCATGTTGCCTTTAAATTTTTTGCATCAAAAAGGGGTTTAGGGTTTTTGAATTTTAACCCTTCCTATGTTCTGAAAGCCCTTGCATTCTAATTTTGTGTTATCTTTTTCCACTTATCCGGAAGGGTAGGTTTGTCGTTTAAGGGTCCCCCCTTTATGATTTGCCTTAGGTGGGTCTTTATTAAATTTTAATTATTTGCACCCTTTCCCTAAGTTTTGAGTTCTTTGTCAGGCCCCATAAAAAACATGCAATTTCCATCAAATCTAATGGTGTGCGCGGTCTCGCAAAGGAAATATGCGTGAGCTTTATCCTTCCCGACATAGTGAAAGGATAGATGGGTCCCAAAAGTAAGCAAATCCTTTGGATAGAGGCTGATCAACTTGGAGTTAATCCAATGATGCACATGGATTCGCAGCCTAAAGTAGCCTGAGGTTTACCTTTAGTGAAGTAGCGAAAAGGTGGAGGGCCTGAGTAATATGGTCATGAAAGAGCTAACAAGCGATCATCTCAGAAAGGATGTAATGGTTTGCGTTGATTCATGAAGAGAAGTTGCTAAGGTTTATGCTTTGCAAAGCAGTGAAAAGGTGGTGGCCCCAGAAAGTAAGCAAGCCCTACAATTAAAGACCGATCAACTTAAGATTGATCGAGCGGTTCGCATGAATTCATGAAGGAAAGATGTTCGAGACTTACCTTTCATGAAGTAGCGAAAGGAAGGTAGTGGGCCCGATGAAAAGGGTAACATGGCAGGTAAAGAAGGTGCATCTCCCAATTAATCTAATGGCATGAATTCATGAAGGAAAGATGTTCGAGACTTACCTTTCATGAAGTAGCGAAAGGAAGGTAGTGGGCCCGATGAAAAGGGTAACATGGTAGGTAAAGAAGGTGCATCTCCCAATTAATCTAATGGTTTGCGTTGGTTCACAAAGAAAATTTGTCAGAGGTTTAAAGTCAGCAAAACAGCGAAAGAGATGGTGGACCCGGGCGGCTGGGTTAAAGGATGAAGCTAAAAGTTGAGCATCTGTTTGTTTCAATGGGTGAAGTAACATGGATCTTAGCTTTCGTGAAGTATCGAAATGAGGTGGTAGTTGCATAATAGATGATGTGGCAGAACAACTGGATGTCCAGCTAGGGCAAGTGATGATCTGTCAGTATGACACGTGGTTCCAGGTAAATCATGGATGACCCACTTTGATTGGGTGGCGATGGTGTTGAAATCCATGGCCAAGGTAAAACACATGGTCATTAAGATGTGGAGTCTGATAGAGTTCCTGGATGAATTGGTAGCTGACACGTTAGAGCTATCTGCCAAAAATAAAAGGGCACATGGACTTCGTCCAGGGGGCCCACTTAGAAGGTTAAAGGGTGATAAAGGCCATGTGTCTCAAAGGTTATCTAACAAAAGGCATTGTTTCATAGCCCAAAGATGCAAGGTGATTAATCTTTGTGAAGCAGCGAAGACCATTAGCAGTAGTGTTTCCTTATGGTTAGTGAAAAGTCAAGCAGTCACCATGTGGAGTAAAGGTCAAGCAGATAATAGAAGATCTGACGGATGGCATTGTTTTACATGGAAGAGACGCATAAGGTATATGCTCTGTGAAATAGCAAAAGGAAGGTAGGGCTCAGTTTTAAGCAGCTTGACCTAGGTAAGGTAAAAGACATGTGGGTTTCTCAGGATCCAAAGGACAACGTTGCTTCACACTGAAAAGATGCAAGGATTTTAAGCTTCGCAAAGAAGTGAAAGGCGAAACACTAAGAGAATGTTATGATCCAGTGGAGCCATTTTTTGAATTCGGCTGCGAATTCAATTCTGAGTTGATTGCCGAAGCATGTGGTTTTAAATGCTTCAATTCATTGCTTTGTTGTCGTGTTAAGAATCACATCAATTGGACGTTGGCATCATTTCGAAGAGTTCTGCAAGGGAGTTGGTACAGAGAGCAATTGTTTTTGAACAACCAGTGAGTTTTTGTATATTGCTTGACTGTTACTACTTGAATTTGGATCATTGCATGCTCGTTTTCTCAGAGGTTAGTCAAAATTTTAATTAATATAGTTGTGATTCCATTATGGCACCAAGAAGGGATTTCATGGGGAAGGTGAATTATCAGGATAGAAACATATGTGATGATTTCTTAGAGCAACTGACTATGTCCACAGATGCCACGACCAAAATTAAAGAATTGGTACCTAAAGCCCCCTGTCTAAGAATTGGAGATGGTTTGTATGACAAAGGCAACTGGTTAAGAGATCCACAGATAGGGATATTAGGTCTGGGTCTTTTCAAAGTAGGATTTAGTGAGAGATATACCCTTGCCCGAATAAATGGTATATGGGAATTAGATATAGGAAAGCTCATAGTCCCCAAGGTTTTCATGGATGTTGATTTGTTAACCTAGATTGCACACAATTATAACCCAGTTGTCAAGTGTATCAGGAATGTGAGTGGAAGAGCCCTAATTGAGATCAATGATGATGAGTTTAGAAAAGTGTTTAAGCTTAGTGAAGTATCTAATTATTTAGAGCCCATAAATTTTGATACACTCACCCAGGTTTACAATGTACAAAGGGATCACCTTAGGAGTGGGCCTTTGAAAGAGTTTTTTGTTAAAATAAGAGGGTTAAATATTGTAGGCCCTAGTACCATGGAGCCTTTCTCCCTGAATCTATTTACTCTAAGGGATAAAGGAATTTATTAGTCAATATGTTAGATTTTTGGGGAAGATGTTGAAACCACCATGCCGACTCATTACATGTTAATGATATCATAGATTCTAAACCCCTCTCTAGCAGTAACCTTTGATTATGCACCTCACCTCACTGATGAAATTCATGCAGGGCTGGTAGGAATAAAAAATGGTAAGGTGGATAGGCCTTTTGGGTGGTACTCTCTTCTTATGCACATGTTTTTGTTCAAAGGTGCTGACTATTTTGCAAATGAAATAGATTTAGTTAAGGAGAAATATAATGGAGAGATGCCTATACAACTGTGGAGTACCATTTTGTCCTAGGACAAAGAGGATACCAGCTACTTAAAGTTTGATAGATGCTTTGCATCCAAGATTAGGATTCTTTTATGTTCAAAGAACCCTACGATCCCCAAATTTTTTTTTAGAATTCCTTAGGCGTAAGGAATTTGCTGGAGGTATCAAGATTGTACACAACTGGGGTGACATATACTTATACCCTGTTTCTATAGTTTTCAGAGTTTATGGTTTCAGAGGCACTCCATATTGATTGCCTTATCAAGTCCCATTAAAGATAGGAATTGCAGAGGTCCTAAGGAAGATTGGAGGTGTGGAAGAGGGAGAGCTAACAAATAGAGGAAAAGGGACCATTTTCCCAACTGTCACCATGGCCCATCAATTTGTGATTACCAAGGGTGGTTGGAAATACTTTGATGACTACTTCCAACCATATAGGTTGCCTACTGTAGTAATCAAGTTTGCTGATCCTGAGGATTTTTTCAATGGCATGTTCAAGAAGAGATCAGTATGTAAAGGTAGGCCACACCAATTCCATTTCCTAGAGGATTTAATTAGAAATGAGTTCAATTTGGATGAGCAGGAATTGAGGAAAGAAAAGTGGGTGGCATACAAAAAGGCTCTAGATTTTATTCATCAATTTAATAGTAGTTATGACCCTCTATCTAGCTTCAATCCTTTTGAGGAAAAGATCAAATTATTATTTCTTTATTTTGAAGAAAAAGAGGGAAGCCATAATAAGAGATAATCTTGATAAGGCTAAGATGGTTCTAGCCAAGCCTGCCTTTGCTAAGGACATCCCTCCGGGTAATTATGTAATGCATAATAAGTCAAAATACAGTGTGTTGATGCCAGCAATAGGTGAGCCCTCTACTTCAAGAGGGAAAAGAGGAATTGAATATTTCATTGACATCCAAGACTCCCCTAAGAGGCAAGGGGTGGGGAAGGAAGTGCAAATGGGTAAGTCTTTGTACTCTCCATCTCAATCCCCTATCCATATAGGAGATGAACAGGTAGCAGTAGAACAATTGTTGTAGTTAGGGAGTCTTAGAGAGATTGCTTACACATATGATGAGACAAAAGAGGGAATGTCTGAAGAGCCACCTAGTGCTGAGATGAACTTAACTATAGATGAGTTCAAAGGTAGAGAGCTAGACCCTACTGTCAAGCAAGCCAGTGAGGAGTTCCTAGCTAATAGCAATTTTGTCACAATAGGGGCCTTCATGCAATTTGTTTGGAAGAAAAACATAGAGCAATTCAAGGCAACGTGTGAAAAGAGGAAGAGTGAGTAGCTTCACAAAGATGCAACTTTGGTGGAGGAAGAAGTAAAGCAAAAAATGATTTCAGAATTCAAGGCCATTACTCCTAAAAAGGGAAGAGAAATGGTGTCAAAGGGTGGTGTTCAAATTCTCCCTGAATGGGATATAGCAAATGCCTTGGTACTTGAAGGAGTTAGAAAAGAAACCAAGCCTATGGAAGGAGTGACATTTAGCAAGGATAATGTTGCTTTAGTCATGTGGTTCTTAAAGAGGGATGAAATTAGAAGGAGATAAGATACCTTAGAATCTAGTTTCCTAGGAGGTATGATAGTTAAAAGAGTCCAAGACATAGGAGTGGTGGAAGCTACTAGCATTATTCTAGAAACTGCAAAGTTCAGTGTGGCAGTGGCTAAGAAAGAAGCAAAGGAGAGAGCTAATCTCCAACTGAAATTAGAAACAATTCTAAAGGCTTATGATGAAGCCACAAAGGAGGTAGCCAATGGGGATAGTATTATTGCTAGACTTTAGAGTCTATTGGTAGGACGACACCAAGGAGGTGAATCCTCTACTCTGATGATTGCATCTTCTCTAGCAAGACCTCCACCCACCAGTCCTATTGTTGAATTTCCTCCTTCTCCTATGCCTTCTGGTTTTCAACCAGCTGAGACCATTCAACATGAATTGGAGAAGTTAAAATAGTTTCAAGCCCTGTTTACAAATAAATATGAAGAGAAGGTAAAGGCCACAATTTTGAGTTTCACTGATACAGTAGAAGCCCCCATTGTGCACACTAATATGAAAAGAATTCTAGATAATTTGAGTGAGTTGAATGAAGACAAAGCTATTTTAGAGCTGATTTTGAATAAGTGGATGCCAAGAGAAGTGGATCTAGAACTTATGTGTGCATCCTATGATGAGGCAAGATCTGATGCCATTATTAAGTCCACATGTGCATTAGAAAAAGGTATGGCTAAGCTAGTAGAAGGAAGAGACAATGTATAAAGGAAGGCTAACTTATACAGGAAGGAATATATTGAGCATAAATTCGAATTGTTTCCTGGGAGTTTTGTTAGCCAAAATCAGTTGAAGGACAAACAAGTATGGCTTGATGATCTAGGAGCTAACTTGTCTTTAAGGGTTAATGAAATCATCAATAAAGATGACACATCTCTGTTTGTTAAGACAATTCAAGAAATAGAAAAGATAAAGTCACACTACGGCTTTTTGGAATCAGAGGTTAGGAAAGTGAGAAACTCTTGGAAAAGGTTAGTTAAATTGAAGAAAAAAATTGTTAGCTACTCATGGCCTGATGATGATGTGTTTCAAGAGTGGACCAAAAAGTATGCAGTGCAAGAAGAAGAAATCCCAAAATAGTTAGAAGATGCTGCAGTGGAGTAACAAACCAAAAAGGTGGCTGAGACTGAAAAGGACTTGTAATTACTTTTTGAAGGAAATTGCGATTGTAACAAATTATCCTTAGGAATGTCTGAAACTTTTTTTGCATCCATGTTGTTATAAATGGATACCAGGACTTAGGAAAAAAGAAATCAGAAGAATTTGTAAAGAAACTCTACCAAAAAATATCTAGGGTTTTTCTAGCTATTATAGAGAATACTTTGAGTTATGTAAAATTTTCTCATAAATGAATATGAATATATAGATCAGAAATTTTTGAACCTAAAATTTGTGTTGTCTTCTGGTGTGCGTTCAATATTTTGCTGGTTTCATTTGAATAGTCTAGGGTTATTCAATTGAACACAGATTGTGATGCAATCTTATGGATATGTTTTTAGCTTTTCTCTTCAGGAGAGGAATTAAATATTCCTAAAACACCTTTGTCAATAGATTACTTGCTTGCTGCTTTGAATTTGATAAATGATATCTAGTTTAACAAGAAAGAACTCTTATATATGTCAGCCATGTATAGGGTTAATAAAAGTCAAAGTGATGGAATGTATTAGAATGTTTAATTTTGGAATTCTTGCCTAACTTAGGTGACTCTGTATCCTGGATAAGGCACTGGTATCAATTGTGGATTTCTTTATATATCTCTTGGGGATCAATACTAAAAATGAGCATGAGTTTTTCTTTTATTGTTTCAGTTTTATTAATGTGATGAAATCCATAGGTTTTTAGCATTGGTTTACTATGGATCTTGAATTTTAAAGTGTGAAAGTTTTCACAGAAGGTAAACCCACTTGAGCTTTGGATAAGTTCAAAGTGTAGAAGGTTTTTGTTGAAACCTTGTTATATGTTATTCTAGAGTTCTAATTTTCTTGGTGTCCTATTCATATGCAAATAGAGTTCAGTATATTTCTTATAGGAAGGATAGAAGGGAATCAAAATTTGAGAACAATAGTGTGCAGAGCTTAGATAGTGTGAAGAGCAGAAAAATAATGTAGAGAACTAGTAGAGTGTAGAGAAAGTGTAATACAAAGCACCAGTAGAGTGCAGAGCAAGTGTAACCAGTGGTCAAACTGAAGAGCTTCATTTGGATCTAATTAGGCTAAGAGTAACTATATAACAAATCATTCTCTCTGTTGTTTTCTCATTACTACAATAGTAAAATCCCTTAACCAGGTGGACTTTAATAGGTCCCTTTGTAAAATCCCTTAACCAGGTGACATATTAAATGGTGATCCTAAGTCCTTTAACAAGGCTACCTCTAACAAGGTAAAGGTTCTAACAGGACTTAAATAAAATCCCTTAACCGGATGGCACCTAATTGTTAGTATTGCATGAAGATTGCATTGATGAAGTATAGTGTTTTCATTCGTGTCAATAGTAATTGGTAATGAAGATGTATTGCAATCGGTAATGATCTAGTAAAGAAATCGGTAGTAAAGAAGTGTAGGCAACTAGTATTATTATTGAAGCAGAGAGATCAACTGGTAACCCTAACTAGTTGATAAGCAGAACCCCAATCGATGGAACTTGGAGAATCGGTTGTGATGATCTATGACTGAGTGGTGATCACAGATGAAGATGCCACGTATGCATGATGCACTTGATGAGTTTCAAAGTAGTTTTGGCACATGAAGATAACCGTTTATCTTGGGAATGATCAAATGCATAGCATGAAGTGAAAAATGAGTCATGAGCTACAGGATCCAATGTGTGGTGATCTAGGAGAGGTTGAAGTTTTCTAGATCAATGTGTACTTGATTGCTATGTAATCTAATAGTTATGATTGAACTGATATGTTTGTAATCTCTATGAGATTTGTAGGTTTTATTTTGTGTTACCGACCTACTATATTTTCTTATAAGGTAGATGATTTTTTTTAATATTCTGTTGGAAAATTTGGTTAAGTGTGAAAGAGTGATTGTTGCCAAACCAGAAGGTGTGTCAACAAAATGTTGTGAAGGAAGATAGGAGAAAAAGAGGACTTGATTAAGCAATGTAGTGCTATTACCAGATCAACAAAGAACCCATTGATCTCTAACCATTACAATAGTTAAATCCCTTAACTGGGTAAGATTTGATAGGATTGTTGTTGAAATCCTCTAAAAAGGTGATCTATTAGCTTGGATTTGAAATCCTCCATCAAGGTTACCTCTAACAGGGTATTACCTTAAACAAGGTATTGTAGTCAATCCCTTAACCGGATCTATTCTTAACATGACATTATTGTATAAGCTTCTAACAAGGCTTGGCTCCTAACAGGGCAAAATTCAGAAGAGTTCAAAATACTTGTGTGTATTCATCCTTATCGTGGTTTTTCCCATTTGGGTTTCCACATGAAAAATCATTGTGTTAAGTGGTGAATGATTTTGTGGATGTTTTTTGATATGGTTGATATGAATGACTGGTAAATCCACTTAGATATGTTTAAATGACTAGAAACAATCTGAAATGAGCTATTAATGATATTAGTCAAGTGGTTTAATTTTTTGGTTAAATGCTATTTGAGTTTTGGATCTATTGGATTGTATCATTGATATTTCAGTCAACCGGTAAAGTTTGGCAGTGTAGTTGTAGTTTTTGATACAATGTCTAAACCAGTTAGTTTAGTGATTGGATTCTGAGTTGAAAGTTTGTTTGGTGAAAGTTTATTTTATTTTCTATCTACTGATTCACCCCCCCTCTCAGTAGTTGACCAGATCCATAAAGTTTCATCATATTATCAATTGGTATCAGAGTAGTCCAAGTCCTCTTGTGTTTAAGCCTAATAGCTTGAGGAAAATATCTAGGAGAATATGATGAAGAAAGAAGGTCTGAAGTTCAATAGGGAAACTACAGAATTGGGAGTGATAGGATAAAGATCTATATCAAGAGCTTGGGAAGTCAATATTGGGGACATGTTGTTACTAAATATAGCTTGCCTAGTGGGATTCTAAAAGATGATCAAAAGAAGGAGCAACAGGAGAAAAATCAAGCATTAGAGGCCATCATTAGTTCCTTGTCCAATTTAGAATATGTTGATGTTCATGGATTGGAGACTGCATATGAAGTATGGAAGAAATTGGAAGATATCTATAGTGGTGATGAGTATGTTAAGATTGCCAAGGAAGAGTGTCTGGGAGGTAAATTTGATGATATGCGGATGGATGAAGGATAAAAAATTCAACAATATGGTTAGAGGATCAAGGAGATAGTCAGAGAAATCAAAAGTGTTGGAGGTATAGTGGAGGATACCACACTGGTTAGCAAGGTGTTGAGAACCCTTCTACCGGTCTACACTATCCAAGTTGCAGCCATTCAGGAACTCAAATCTATTGATAGGACAAAGATAAATCTTGACTTTATCATTGGTAAATTAAGTGCATTTGAATTAAACAGTTTTGATGGAAGTCTTCAGAGATCAAAATTTGCATTTAGAGCCTCGGTCTCAACCCCACCAGTAAGGAAAAACAAAGAAGTGAGCTACAATCATGAATCTAGATCCAACAAAGAGGTAGATGATGAAGATGGTTTGATTGAGCTTGAAGCATTGTTGGCCAAGCAGTTACCCAATGGTACCAGTAAGTACAAAGGTAAATTACAACTGAAGTTATTTCCATGTAACCGGATTGGACATATTGTTGCTAACTGTCCAAATGGAGATAATGAGAAAAACCGTGAAAAGTATAGGAAGTAAAAAGGCAAGGTAAAAGAGATTGTTTCATTGTAGTGGATGGAGGAATTACACATGAAGAATCTAAGGAAGATTCAAATGAGGACATTGTCTCTCCTTATATTAAAGAAGAAATATTAGATCAGAAGGCATTGGTCTCTCACATGGATAGTTTAGATGACTAGATTATAGATAGTGGTTGTTCACACCACATCACCAATGATCGGAGTAAGTTTCTTAATTTGAAATAATTTGATGGAGGTGTTGTGATATTTGGGAATGAATCACCCTACATGGTGAAAGGGAAGGGATCCATCTCTCTGAATGGTAAAAGTAGTGCAGATGATGTCTACTAGGTTGAAGGACTGAAACACAATCTTTTGAGTGTTGCTCAACTCAATGAAAAAGGTTACCCACTGGAATTCAAGAATGGAGTCTGGAAGATTTATGGAATCAAAGGTGAACTCATTGCAACTAGGAAACATACCAGAGGTAGCTTGTTTCATTTAAATTCTAAAGTCAACAGTTGTTTAATTTCAAAAGTAGAAGATAGTTGGATTTGGCATCAGTGATTTTGTCATGTAAATTTTTATAACATTATAAGAGTTGGTAAGTCCAAATTAGTAAGAGGTTTTCCACAGTTGGACAAACTAGCAAATGCTTTGTGCAAGGAATGTTAGTTAGGGAAAATGGCATCCTCAAAATTCAAGAGAAAATCTTTCCCACCTGAACATTTGCTATATTTGGTTCATACCGACCTTTATGGACCAATGAGGACTAGGAGTATTCAAGGTGATTAGAACTTCATGATCTTCACCGATGATTACTCAAGGGTGATATTGGTCACATTCTTGAAAGACAAGACAAAAGAATTTAGAAAGTTTAAGGCATTAAGAGCCTTAGTTGAAAATGAAATTGGAAAGAAGATAAAGTGCTTAAGAATTGATCAAGGTGGTGAATTTACTTCAGAGGAATTCACTAGGTACTATGAAGACAATAGAATTAAGAGGCAACTTTATGCACCAAGGACACCATAGTAGAATGGTATTCCAGAAAGGAACAACGAGTTAGTAGTTGAAGATGCTAGGACTATGGTAATTCAAGGAGGTGTAGCTAAGACATTCAGGAGAGAAGCTGTCAGCACAATTGTTTACACAATGAGCTGGATACTGATTAAAAGAGGTAAGGACAAAACTCCCTATGAGTACTGGTATTGTAGATCACCTAATGTCAATTTCTTTAAAAGTTTTGGTAGCAGATGTTTTATCAAGAGAGGTGATTATATTGGTAATTTTGATGCCAAGAGTGATGAAGGTATATTTCTTGGTTACTCCACCAAGGGAAAATCTTACAAGTGTTACAACAACTATACTAAGAAGATCATTTTAAGTGTAAATGTATGAGTAGATTAGTTTCCTTAAAGTTTAGGTGAAACCGGCAAGGAGAAGGAAGAAGAACCTTACACACTATTTTTGGAACTGGAACTGGTAAAGACAAAAGTTGATGAACATAACAGGGTAGCCCTAGTTCAACTGAAACATGAAGGTCTATCATAATATGAAGAAAGTGAAGAAGAAGAAGAACCCGAGAAACAAGATCATGTTATTCCAAGGTATGTTAGAATCAATCATAGACCTGATCAGATTATTGGAGACAAGAATGCAGGTGTGCTAACTAGAACAAGGCTAAGAGAGAACTCTTGTATGATTTCTACCATTGAGCCTAGAACTGCAAAAAAAGCCTTTGCAAATGAACACTGGATCAAGGCAATGGAAGAATAACTTGACCAAATAGAGAAGAACAATACTTGGTCATTGGTACCTAGACCGGAGAACAAGAATGTAATAGGTACATAAAGGGTATTTAGAAATAAACTGAATGAAGATGGAGTAGTGGTCATAAATAAAGTTAGATTGGTATGCAAAGGATATGCACAAGAAGAAGGTGAAGACTATGGTGAGACATTTGTACTACTTGCAAGATTCGAAGGAGTAAGGAATCTACTTGCATTTGCAGCATATAGAGAATTAAAAGTATATCAGATGGATGTTAAGTCTACACTCCTAAATGGAATATTGGAAGAGGAAGTCTACATTGAACAACCAGATGGTTATGCTTTAAACTGTAGAAAAGGACATGGTGCAAAAATTAGATAAGGAATTATATGGATTGAAGCAAGAACCAAGAACATGGTATGAAAGATTGCACTCACTTAGTGAAGATAGGTTTTCAAAGAACCAATGAAGATAGTAACATATATCTCAAGACAGAAGGAGATAAGATACTAGTAAGTGAGGTATTTGTGGATGATATCATTTTTTGAAGAAATGATGATATGCGACTTGATTTTTCTAATGAAATGAAGAATGAGTTTGAGATGTCACTAGTAGGTGAGATAAAAAAATTCATAGGTTTGCAAATCCAATAGATGAAGGAAGGTATTTTTATCTCACAGTCCAAGTATGTGAAAGAAGTGCTGAAGACTTTTGGAATGGGTTACTACAAACCAGTTGGAACACCAATGGTTATAGGTTGTATATTGTTTAATGAAGATGATTTTGCATTAGTTGATGAAAAGGAGTGCAGGTCCATGATAGGTAAACTACATTATGTTGTCCATAACAGACCGGACATTGCTCATGCAGTAGGATTGGTTGCTAGATTTCAAAAAAGTCCAAAGGAGACACACATGGTTGCAACCAAAAGAATTTTCAGGTATCTGAAAGGCACAATTGATTATGGATTATGGTATCCATATGTAGGAGACTTTGATTTAAAGTTTTATACAGATGTAGACTGGGCAGGCAATATTACTAATAGGAAAAGTACAACTGGAGGAGCATTTTTTCTTAGAGGCAAACTAGTGTCTTGGAGCAGTAAGAAACAGAGTGGTATCTCTCAATCAACAACAACAACTGAATATGTTGTAGCTTATATGAATTGTACCCAAGCAATTTGGATGAAACACATTTTGAAAGTTGAAGATATTTGAATTGGAAAGAATTTTTTGTGATAACACAAGTGCTATAAACATTTCTAAGAACCTAGTGTTGAATGCTAGGACAAAGCATATTGAGTTGAAGTATCATTTTCTGAGAGAGAAAGTGCAAAATAAAGATGTGTCACTGGAGCATGTATCTACTAAAGAACAACTAGCACATATCTTTACTAAACCTCTACCTAAAGCTACATTTGAGTATCTTAGAGGTAAGTTATGTTAGTTACATGAGAGGGGGGGGGTGAATCAGATAACCTCAATAATAATTACTCTAATCAGATTCAACCTCAATAGCATTTACTTGATATGCAACTTATGACTATATATCATTCATAAACAGATAAACATGAAACATTAAATCACATTTGACACCAGATTTAATGTGGAAACTCTAATAGGGAAAAACCACTGTGGGATTTTGGACCCACAAGAAAATATACTCTTCTAGATTATGCTCGGTTAAAAGCAAATCCTGTTAAAGATTACACACACATTGCTAAATGTGACCCAATTAAGGGATTTCCCTTAGATCTATTAGAATCTTCACATTGTTAGAAGTGACCTTGTCAAAGGATTTCAAACACTCATTCAGAATGTTACCTTTCAAGAGGATTCACAAATAAGACTATTAATTCCACTCGGTTAAGAGATTTCCTATCACTTACAAACATAAATAATAGTAATAAAATATATCTGCAACTTCACATCTAAAATGTTAAAGCAGATTCTATGTGCTCAATATGCTCAAGATAATCTTGTCATAAGACTTATCTGTTAGGATTTCAAGTACATCCGAAGCAAATATGAACTAAAAATTATATGCAGATTTAAATACAAAAGATAAAGAAATAAAACAAGACACAGATAACACAGAGATTTAACGTGGTTCACCTAGAATGGGTTATGTCCACCATACACAACCATCCAATCTTTCTTATTATCCAGCAAAAATAGTACATCAACCTTCCAATGCCTTAAGCATCCCAACCGCTTATAACATGCGTTTTTAGGGCAACAAACAAAGTCGGCATTTTTAGGGTTTTATTACAATGTCGGTTTTCATCAACGAAAAAATGGAAAACAAAAATTTTTCTCAAGGGTTGCCACCCCCAAACCCCCACTTTTCTTGGGGGCTACCACCCCCAAACCCCTACCCGAGGCCCAACCCGGCCCCGGACCCCGGTGAGGATACATGCTGAGTGTACAATACTTTGCTGATCAGTCGCCACATTTCAACAATCTCCCACTTGGAGACTGATCAGGCTCCACACCGAACAATCTCCCACTTGGAGACTGATACTACACGACACCACTATACATGCAACATTCGCTAGATAAAACACTAGGACGTGACTGGTATAAATTCCATAATTATCAATCAAGAAGACCAATAGAAACTGATGAAGAAATCAGCTTCTCCTGTGGAACTGCCTTCGTGAACATATCGACAGGGTTCTCACTTGTGTGAATCTTCTCAAGCCGTAACTAACCCTCCTCCAAAATAGTTCGGATGAAGTGGTACCTGAGCTAGATGTGCTTTGTCCTTGAATGAAAAGCAGAGTTCTTCGCAAGATGAATGGAACTTTGGCTATCAGTATACAATGGGTGATCCTCCTGTGTCTGACCCAATTCCTCCAGAAAACATTGTAACCAAATCATCTCCTTGCTGGCTTCTGTAGCAGCAACATACTTAGCTTCAGTGGTTGAAAGTGCAACAACCTTTTGTAGCCTAGAAACCCAACTGACTGTAGTTCCCCTATAGTAAAAACATACCCTGTAGTACTCCTCCATGAATCAATATCACCTGCCAGATCAGAGTCAACAAATCCACTTAGAGCAGCATTAGATCCTTTGAAACATAATGGCTTCGTAGTAGTTCCTTTCAAATACTGAAGAATCCATTTCACAGCATTCCAATGTTCCATACCCAGATTACTCATAAACCTGCTCACAACTCCCACTGCATGTGCAATATCTAGCCTTATGCATACCATTGCATACATCAAACTACCAACAGTTGATGAATACGGGATGTTAGACATTTTATTAACCTCTTCCTATACCTTTGGGCACATCACCTTAGTCAATTTGAAATGACTAGCCAAAGGTGTACTAACTACTTTTGCATCCTACATGTTAAATCTTTTCAACACCTTCTTTATATACTCACTTTGGGACAAATTCAAGGTTCTATTTTTCCTATCCCGTGTAATCCTCATACCGAGAATTTGCTTAGCTGCACCCAAATCCTTCATAGAAAATGACCTGGCTAATTTCTATTTAAGATCATTTATATGTTGCATGTTAAACCCAACAACAAGCATGTCATCAACATAAAGCAACAGGATAATATAACTGCCATTATCAAATCTCTTAAAATATAGACAATGATCAGAATGACATCTATGATAACCGTGTTCAGCCATGAAACTATCAAATTTTAAATACCATTGTCGGGGTGCTTACTTTAGGCCATACAGACTTTTCTTCACCCTACACACCAAGTTCTCCTTACCTTTGACCTCATATCCCTGTGGTTGCAACATGTAAATTTCCTCCTCCAAATCTCCATGGAGAAAAGTTTTTTTGACATCTAATTGTTCAAGATGTAAATCATCTGCAGCCACAAGACTAAGTACAGTTCTAATTGAAGTCATTTTTACAAGTGGAGAAAATATTTCATCATAATCTATACCCTTTTTCTGTGTAAAACCTTTTACCACAAGTCTGGCCTTATATCTTTTCTGATCTCCTTCCTCCTTCAGCCGATAAACCTATTTGTTAGACAAGGCTCTTTTTTCTGTAGGTAAAGGGACTAAGTCCCAAGTCTTATTTTTCATCAAGGAGTCCATCTCCTCTTTCATGCCTATCTCCCACTATTGTTTGGCATCTACCTGCATTGCTTCTTCATATTCTTTTGGTTCACCAGAATCTGTTAATAAAATAGAATACAAAGAAGGAGAAAATCTTTTAGGGGGTCTACTTGTCCTCGTAGAATGTCTAACACTTGCAAGAGTTTGTGGGACAATCTGTTGTTACTGAGCATCAGGTACCTGTGGCATTTCATTTTCAGGAATCTCATCCAACACCACATATTCTTGTTTGTCTTATTCATGCTTCTTTTCCTGCATTTGTTCTTTATACATAACCTTCTCATTGAATATAACATCTCTACTTCTAATTATTTTCTTATTTTCAAAATCCCATAACCAATAGCCATATTCATCTATCCCATATCCAATGAAGGTACATTTCTGAGATTTAGCATCAAGCTTGGTTCTATTTTCTTTATTAACATGGACAAAAGCTTCGCAACCAAAAGTTTTTAGAAAAAAATAATTTACCCTTTTACCAGTCCATGCCTCATTTGGAATACCACCATCCAAAGGGGTTGAAGGTCCTCTATTTATCAAATAGATAGTAGTATGTACAACATCTACCCAAAAATGTAAGGGCAATCCAGCATGCAATCTCATGCTCCTCGCACGTTCCATGATGGTCCTATTCATTCTCTCTGACACACCATTTTCTTGTGGAGTTCCAGGAACTGTCTTCTACTTTCAAATCCCATTTAAGGAATAGTAATCTTCAAATGCTTTTCTGCAATACTCACCTCCATTATCCAATCTGAGACACTTCAACTTTATTCCTGTCTCATTCTCAACCAAATCTTTCCATTTCTTAAAAGTTTCAAAAACATCTGATTTTTGTTTTAGGAAATATACCCATGTTTTTCTGGTTGAGTCATCAATAAAAATAACATAATAACAAGAGCCACCAAGAGATGATACCTTAGCTGGTCCCCATACATCTGAATGTACAAGCTCTAACTTCTCACTCTTCTTCTCTTTCCCAACCTTGAGAAATCTGACTCTTTTCTATTTACCATAAACACAGTTTTCACAGAACTCTAAATCAATCTTCTTTAGTCCTGGAAATAGATTTTTGGAGTGAACGATTTTCATCCCTTTCTCACTCATGTGCCCAAGCCTATGGTGCCACATTATTGAATCTGTTCTTGCAACATTTATTGTTGTTGTCCTTGTAGTAACTTTATCTGTAGCAGCTAAGGTAGAGTAAGTGTTACCAGTACACAGATATAATGTGCCTACCTTCGCACCTTTAGCTACTACTAATGATCCTTTAGTGACCTTCCACATACTGTCTGAGAAGGAAACTATGCAACCTTCACTACCTAGTTGCCCTGTAGAAATTAAATTTCTTCTTAAATTAGGAACATGTCTTACCTCCTGCAGAAACCAGTCATTACCATTCTGCAACTTGATCTTTATCTTGCCTTTTCCAACAATTTGACAGGGCTCATCATCACCCAAATATACCTGTCCAAAATCACCTTGAACATAATCTAGAAAATATTTTTTATGGGGTGTGGCATGAAATGAAGCCCCAGAATCTATTACCCAGGAATCATTAACATTATCCAAACATAAGATTAAAGCATCTTGTAAAGTATTACTTGCAATATTAGCTTCTTTACTGTCATTTTCATTTTTGTCTCCTTCTTTGTTTTTCTGAGACCAACAGTCTTTCTTTAGATGACTAGGCTTTCTGCAGTACCAACAATCTTTCTTTCCTCTAGATTGAGAGTGTCCTTTCTTTGACTTCCCTCGTGACTTCTCATTCCTAGGGCCTTTTCCTCTTTCCTTTGATCTTCCTCTATTATCCACATTCAAAACACTACCCAATGATGTTGGAGTCTCACCTGTGCTTTTTCTTTGCATTTCCTCGCCTAGGATAACACCAACAATATCATCAAATACCAAAGTATTTTTACTAGAGACAGAGTTACTTACAGCTATAACCAAGCTATTCCAACTTTCTAGCAAAGAACATAAAATCAAGAGAGCCCTAACCTCTTCTGCAAAGGTAAATTTTACCGAAGACAATTGACTGGTAATTGTATTAAATTCATTTAAGTGCTCTGCTATAGATCCTCCCTCACTCATTTTCAAATTAAACAAATGCTTCATAGGAAATACCTTATTCGAAGCCGAGGGTTTCTCATACAACTTAGCCAATGTTGCCATCAAATCTACAACCGTTTTTGCTTCTGTTATATTGAATGTTACAGATGGCGCAAGGCACAATCGAATGGATCCTAGTGCCTTTCTATCTAAAATGTCCCACTCTTCATCTGACATTGTGGTCAGTTTCTTTGCCTTTCCTTCCAATGGCCGCCACAAATCCTTTTGATACAGGTAATCCTCCATCTGCATTTTCCATAACTAATAATTCTGGCTGTTAAACTTTTCGACCTTGAATTTGGAATCCTCCATTGCTTCCACTCAAATTTGAAAGTCCTACCAATTTACAGAAAACCTCACTCTAATAGCAATTGTTAGGGTTTCAAGCAGATCCGAAGCAAATATGAACTAACAATTATATGCAGATTTAAATACAAAAGATAAAGAAATAAAAGAGGACATAGATAACACAGAGATTTAATGTGGTTCACCTAGAATGGGTTACGTCCACCATACACAGCCATCCAATCTTTCTTATTATCTAGCAAAAATAGTACATCAACCTTTGAATGCCTTAAGCATCCCAGCCGCTTATAACATGCGTTTTTAGGCAACAAACAAAGTCAACTTTTTTAGGGTTTTATTACAATGTCGGTTTTCATCAACGAAAAAACTTTGCTGAGTGTACAGTGCTTTGCTAATCAGTCACCACATTTCAACATTATCTTTCTCCTTGCTAGGCTTCTCAATCTGTTCTTCAGTCATATCTTCAATCTTCTATACTCGGAAATCACTTCTGTAGCATCATTGTGCTTTAGTTTTCCCACTATCTTGTTCAACAACATTACTCTTTATTTATAAGCAATTCCCAACCGCTTAATCTCCTTAATCACATTTCCATGATTAATATTAGCCATCAGATCTTCAAACTTGACTAGGTTCATTGTATCCTTTGATCTGAAAAAATGTTTTATCTTGCCTTGAAACTTGTATACCTTTCTTGGTACTTGTGCTCAGTTAGGACCATTCAATCTGTGCTATAGATCTTACTCTTGAATTTTAATTATCGTTGATTCTTAACAAACTTCTTGCATGACATTCCTATCTTCAATAAACCTCCAGCTCATTGGCATCCTTCATTAAATAATGTATACACTTTATTTAATGCATTATGTTACTGCTCGAATGATACTCGGTTAATACTGAACTTTACTTGATAGACATTATCTTCTTGGTGACTTTTTTATTCATTAACTGACATCGGTAACCTTGGAGTTTACCGACTAGCTCTTTTCTTGGTAAAATAGAATAGTATCAAACCTTTACTTATTCTATTACATGAATTCTTTTGCCCTTCTTGTTCAGTCTTTGAATACATATATATAGGGTATCAAAACAATCAAAACATCATAATCTCATCACTGTCAAACTTGGAAATAGTTTCCCATTGAATAACTTATTACTCCCCTTCATTTTCACATTCTTTTTGTGTCACTTACTGACATCTTTATACTCATCAAAACATACTTTTTAAGATATGGCAACATCATACTGAATCAGAAAATCAATTGCTTGACATCAATGACAAAATAATAATATTAAGACAGTAATCATCCTTTATCAATTATAACATTCATCTCCAACAACCTTATCAATATCATCAACCATAAAACTCATTGTAATGCCAACAATATCCCAACTTATTGTAATGTCAACAATCTCCCCCTTTTGCACTGATGACAATACCAACTTGATTTATTCCAATTGATTCCAACTGCTATTCTTCTCCTATTATCCTTGAGCTGTAAACAATCATCTCCCTATTGTAACCTTTTCCTGTTTGATAATCTTCTCCCCCTTTGACAACAATTCTTAAAGGAAGACTGATCCATAATTACTCCCCCTATGAAGTAAATTCCTTGCAGTTCAAAATACAAATGTACCTCGGTGAAAGCAACTTGTCTTCTTTCACTATATCCTGCACAACTTTAGACATCCTTCTAAAGTGTGTAAATCAACATCAACTTACAAATAGTATTCCTTGGATTCATACAATTGATGTTGTCACCGAACTCTGTCACTAAGTGCTAGATAGGGGTAGAACCCCTAACTTCTGAGATACTCAAAAGTGTCCCTTGGTAGTGGCTTTGTGAAGATGTCTGCTATTTGTTCCTTTGTGCTAACATATTCCAGCACAACATTCTTTTCTTGAACTTCTTCTCTAAGATAATGATACTATATATAGATATGTTTTGTCTTAGAGTGCATTACTGGACTCTTTGAAATGTTAATAGCACTTGTATTATCACAAAATATAGTTACTGGCCCGGTAACTGTCTCATTCATTCCTTCAAATAGTTGTTTGATCCATGCTCTATTGGTACAATTCAATGTTGTAGTGACATATTCAGCTTTAGCTGTTGACTATGAAATGCATCCTTGTTTCTTGCTAAGCCAACTTACTAGTCTTTCTCCCAAAAAGAAAGCTCCACCGCTTGTGCTTTTCCTATCACCAATATTTCCTGCCCAATCAGCATCAGTATAGAATTTTAAGTCAAAATCATTCCTCTTTTCATATAGTAGACCATAATCTTTAGTGCCTCTCAAATATCTGAAAATTCTCTTGACTGCTGTAGACCCTTGGATAAAATCTTTATTCACTAACTCAATCCTAACCAAACCCTCTTAGGGTAACCTTCATGTCATCTCAAGCATTTGACACTTCTTCCTCTCCTCTCAGACCATCTCATGTTGATATTTTTCATCATAGGATTGGGTTGAAAACCATCACATGGATTGATTAACTTTGAATCCTCTCCCTTGTTAAGGTTATTCAATCTTGACCATCCATTGCCCTATTTCCCCTATAAATAGAGCTCTCATTCTTCATTTTGATCAGAAGTCTTTTGTGCATGAAACTTATAGTCATTTTATAGAGCATTTAGAATCATTTGCATTGTTATTATACTAAAATTCACATAGAATAATTAGGAGCTTTCTCATAGTAAATCATTCACACTTGCATAAGCATTTATTTTCATTTTTACAACCATCTTGAAGCTTCATATGACATCCATGGATAGTGCTAAAAGTTGAGAGCTACACTCATGTAGGACATGGAGAGGATAAGAACAAGGGAGGAACATCTACGAGAATTTTGGGGAGCATCTTGGGGGGTTTTCTTTCCCTTTTTCGTTTATGTATGCTCTTTATTATGTGCTTTATATCTCTCTTGATATGCATGTTAAGATTTTTTAAGTTCATTTGTATTTCATTTTGGTTGTGACTAATCTACTAACATTTGAACTTGTGTTTTGTGCCTTGTGCCCCTTTTGTCATGCATCAATATCCAATCCCCAAGTCTGGAAAGGCAATAAAGAGACCTGACTACAAAGCTCTTGTGCAAGGGCTCGAATTAGGTTGCTATGGTGTTGGCATTGGGGACACTTTTTGAGAAAAGAAAAGGAATATTGTTCCATCATTTGTCATTAGTACCCCATATCGATCAGTTTGTGTATCAAATATTTTCCTTCAAAATTCCCACCTCTATAACTTGAATGGGCTTCCTGAAGGGAAAGAAGACCATTGTATGATCTCCTATAAAGCATATTAGATAAGATAATGTAATGAGTGGCCATCTTTTGAATCTGTATGGATGAATTTTTGTTGGAGTCATCAAGAAAACTTCCACTTTTTTAGATAATTGAAAATGTGTGTGAACCATTCTCCCAAATCAACATGGGCACACATAAGGTCATGAAATTGAGTTTGATCAGATACGACTAGAGAGCAGAGGACTTGTACCACAAAGTGGTATTCGTCTTGGCTAACGTCTAGGCCTACAAGGGAAGAAATGCTTGCCATTGCATCCGCATGACGATTTTCTCTCTATGAGATGCTATCGATCATGTAAGTAGTGAATTGCTTCAGTATGGTCAATACCAAATCCTTATACTAAGACAATTTCAACTTGTTAACATGATAGGCACCTGTCAGTTGGTTTACAAAAAGTTTAGAATCTCCATGGATGTGGATGTTCTTTACTACCATGGCAATTGCGGCACAGAGTCCTGCAATCAGGGCCTTGTACTTGGTGATGTTATTGGTACAATAAAATTCTAAACGGAAAGAGAGAGGAATTGGCTTTCTTCAGGTGGGATGAAAACCACACCTGTGCCTGAGCTAGTTTGACACCTCGAACCATCAAAATTCATGTCCCACATAGAGTCCTAGTTAATTATCAGAACATCCTCATCGAAGAAGAGGTCTAAGGTGTGAAAGGAATTTTATAAGGGAGCATCAACTAATTGATTGGCAATGACCTACCCTTTCATTGAATTCTGAGTTATGAAGTGCAGGTCAAATTTAGAGAGCAACATCACCCACTTGGCTAGCCTTCCTAAGACATCAGACATTGCAAAGAGGTTCTTAAGGATATCATTTTTAGACATGACCTATGTTTGTACATGGAGGATGTAGTGTCTCAGCTTCTGAGTCATGAAGACAAGGGCTAAGCACTATTTTTCCATAGTAGAATATTTGGTTTCTGTAAAGCGGAAAATCGATCGAACCCTAGTTGCTCTCCCCTCTTCCAACTCCAAGGAGAGAGAAGGGAGGTTACTAGGGTTGATGGTTTTCACTTAGGGGAGACTTTACATTCAAAAGAGGGGTTTAAACCCACAAGATCCAATCCCACACAATGCAAGATTGGATTCTAAATGAGTTTCAAGGGTTAAGACAACAAGGCTACCCTCTTTTGTAAAGAATGTGCATAGAATGATCAAGCTAGGAATGCATAGAAAGTGAGAAATATTCGCTTATAAACTAAGATAGGGATATAGGATGAAGCTGCGGACCTGGAATTAGCTATAAAATGTCGCTACGGTGCTGTCCTATAAATTTGAGCAAAAGTTGACAGGACGATGGCGCCCGACGTGCACACGGTCCTCCGAAAAATCCGCGAAACGAAGGGGGATCTGTTCGTCTCTGCACAAGGATTCCAGATCTTCAATTTCAGCCGCGTACCTACAACCTACACATAGAAAAGTGAAGATGATTGGGGGGTTAGGGATTAGGGGTTTGCCTTTAGGTCAAACCCCGGTTTTGGAATTAACCAAGAAATGAGAAATGTTGTAAATGTAAATGATTGTAATGTAAAACAAGTACTAATACCTTGTTGTAAGGATGTTTGTATCCTTATGTGCGAAGGTATAGATGTTGTTGTTTGTTGTATGTTGTATATTGTAGTATGTGATCTCCTCTTCAATGGTTGAATCCTTGTCTTGAATGCAACACTTAGCCTTGAATGGAGACTTAGAATGATCAATTGCTTGAAGGAATGCTTGAATGCTTGAATGCTTGAATGTTTGAATATCGCTTTCGCGTTGTACCCATATGTCCTTCTTACCCAAATGGGAGAGGAAAATGTAGTTTATATACTTGTCAATTAGGGTTAAAAGACTGATTTTCCCGACCTTAGGCTGACCAGGAAATGATATTTTCCAATTTGCAAACAAAAAGACCCGAAGTCCTATAGGAGATCGGGCCCAAAAAAAGGGCCAGGGACCAGGGCGCTGGGCGCCATGGTCCTGGGGGACCAAGGTGCTGGGTGCCCTCGTCCTGAAGGACCAGGGCACTGGGCGCTCTGGTCCCACCTCCCGAGACAGTAGGGTGCAAGGAGGATCAGGCCAGGGTGCTTGAAAAATGCAGTTTTTGATGTCGTGGACAAGTTTCGGGGTCTCCATTTAGGTTCCATGTTGCATCGCTATCGTGAAGACCGAAATGCAATCGAAATTTCAAGTGTCACAATTTTAGGACACTACATTTAGCCCCCACTTTAGCGGGAGTATAAGCGTATGCCCATACTTCCGGTAAAGTACAAGGAAACAACATTGAAAGACTTTCACCACGTCAAGGAGGCAAGATACACCAAGCCCCCAGTGGACTAAGGATCTTACGACTTCGATTGACAAAGTAAAAGGGAAGATCACGAGGGAGAACCATGACTATCAGTAGTAAGGTTCCCTCACTATGAGTCATGCAAGAAAAATACCAAAAATTTTCAAGGCAAAGCTAAGTTTGCCAAGAAATTTTCAAGTATCCTTAAGGGATAGACAGGGTGTATGCCCCCCTACGTTAAAGCAATCGCACATGCCTCAACGGGGGTGATTGCTTTAACGTAGTGATACACATAAGAAATGAGAAGGGAAAGGAGCATGTTATCACAAAGATTTAGCCCCCAAGTGTGAGATAAACCCAAGGATAATAGACACAAAACACAAAGCACGAGGTGACTTCACTTTCCTCGGGGTCAGTATGCTGTATGATAAGTCATGTATATCATATGTATGTATGCATAATTGTTATTCATTCCCTAATCAAGGAAGGTCACCTAGAAGAAGGGAACACATGTGTCTTTTGAGCCAACATGAGAGAGACCAAAAGAGATCTCAATGCTTTGCATCACCCTCAAGTAGACAACACTAAGGACAAAAAATAGAAGAATGAGAATAACATATAGAAGAAGTAACAAAAGAGAGGAGGAGAGAGTCTGCTATGCTAATGTAACTAGTCTAGCACGTCATCTACCCCCCGATCTTGCTGATCAATGTTTCGGGAAGGTAGGGAACACGCTAGAGGAGGAACATCCAACACAATAGATGGAGCTATCACAAGATCTAAACAAGGGCTATGTTCATGTTCCAAGCCACGTTGTTCTTGTCTAGGAGCTAGGATAAGTGCTTTAGAAAATTCATTAGATAAATGGTTATCAATATCAACAAGTTCATATTCACTATCAGAAGCAAGAGAAGTAACATTTTCATCATGAATAACATTTTCATCTATATCATCATCAAGATTTATAAAAATAGGATCTTTAATTCACACAGGATCAAGATCATCATGCATCTTATGTTTAGGAGATTTTGGAGAAAATGGAATAATGCTTGTTGAAGGTGTTTTTGGAGATTGCAAAGTTTGAGAAGCAGCTGCTTGAGCTCTAAGACAGCGCTTTCGTCGGTGTTCATGTGCAGAACAATTTCGTCTAGTCTTAGTAGGAAGTGGAGAAGATTGAGGAGGAGGAATGTTCTCATCCTTATCACTTGGGTGTTTAGGTTGTGGTCTCTTAGGTTGGATAATAGGAGAAGAAGAAGGTCTCTTCTCTCTATAAAAGGAAGGAGGAGGAACTGCTCCATATAAAGGAGGAATTTTTGGTTTAGGAAGAAGACCAAGTCCATCATGACGAGGAGGTATAGGTCTACTTTTAGAAGGTTTATTAGGCATAGACATAGTCACATCCATAGGGATGGGTTGGGAATCTTCTTGAGGAAAGACATTAGTTTTATCTTTCAAAGGAAGAACTTCCTTCTCAAGAATGATAGGAATATCAAGTTTAGGTATTCTAGGTTCACTTAGAGATAGGATCATATCTGTTTTCCACTTTTGATAAGATTTGAAAAGATGATCACTTCACGGTGGAAGAGATTGGAATTGTTTAGGCCAAAAGTAATCAATAGGAATACTAGAAGTTCTTTCAGCTGGTTTAAAGAGACTATGATTAATAATAACAACTTCACCATTATGGGGAAATTTCAAACATTTATGAATAGGAGAAGCAATAGCTTTCATGGAAGATAGCCAAGGATAGCCAAGCTTCACACGAAATTGTTTGGATGAAGGAATAATAGCAAAGTTCACATCAAGGGATTTGTTATGGACCTCAATAGGTAATGTAATAGAACCAATTGTAGGAGAAGAAAATGTATCAAATAATTTCACAATCACATATATTTTGTCATAGATCACTTGATTCAATTGCAAATTAAAAAGAAATTCTTCAGTAATAACATTAACCATGCACGAAGGATCAATAAGCACTCCACGGCAAGGTGTATTCTTGACTTTTGCAACTATGTATAAAGGACCATCAGGTGCCCTGATAGTTTCGCTAGAATCAAATGTGATGGAAGGTTCTTTAGGGTTTTCTTGCTGCTCTACAAAGTTAATCACATTCAGAGTCATAGACATAAGACCATCAGATGAGAGAGAGGAATCATTAGTCTCAATCGCATTAGAGGTATGAGATGGTAATGGATCAGTAAAAATCTAAAGATTTTGGTTAGGAGGAGCTACAGATGTGTTGCCTTTTCCAGAAATAGAAATAGTATTATTATCAATCAAATCTTGAATCTTACCCTTAAAGAAAAACATTTTTCAGTATCATGCCCAGGTTGATGATGAAATTGACAAAAAGATTTGTTATCAAAATAAGGTGAATTTATCTTTGCAGGATCAATTTGCCTTATAGGAGGAAGAGTAAGCACATTTTGTTCCAATAACTTATTCATAATACTATGCAATGATTCATTCAAAGGAGTATACTTTCTTTCTTTCTTGAAAAATTTAGAAATAGGAGGCACACCTGATGCTACATTCACATTGTTGTTGATGATGTTTTCATTGAATTTGATGGAATCTCTGTTCGGTTTAAACTTTCCAAATGGTTGTTGACTGCTATCACCCTTATCACTCGGAGCCATAGGATGTGATTGTTCCATTTGACTCACAGTCAGTTGATAATTGTGAAGAGTTGCGCACAACTGTTGGAAAGAAGTAAACTCAGAAAATAGAAGTTTGTCTCGAATATCTTTTTGTAAATTAGAAATAAAGATTCTTTGAATATCATTGTCAGGCACTGGAAAATAAATTTGAGCATACAAATGCTTATATCTACCAATGAAATCAGTCACTTTTTCTTTAACACCTTGTTTACAATGCATTAAATCAATCAAAGTAACTTTAGGACTTATATTGTTTTGAAATTGTTGAATGAAAGCATTTGCAAGTTGTTCAAAAGAAGTAATGGAATAAGAAGGCAACGAGCAATACCATTGTAGGGCTTTGTCTCTTAATGTTCTAGTAAATAGTTTTGCAAGCAACCTTTGGTCATAAGCAAAATTGGTACATATTGTTTGAAAAGTCTTAACATGTGTTAGAGGATCTCCTTTACCATTATAAAGCTCCAAATGCGGGATTTCAACATGTTTAGGAGGGATAGCTCGAACAATGTCAAGAGAAAGTGGGCTCGCAACATCAAATGTGGGCACACTAAACTTAGATTGATTCATAGAGGCAATTTGTTGCTGTAAAGAAGAGACAGTTTGTGCAAGATTGTTAATGGTCGCTTCAGTCGAAGAATTCATATTAGATGTGTTAGATTGAGATGGAGGTGTTATGTTATTGAAAGAAAGTAAAGAGTAAGGTGGTGGGACACTATGATAGTTAGTCATAGGAGAGGATTGGAAAGGAGGAACACTACAAGGAGGAATGGAATGGTTGAATGAATTGCCCCCTTGCGTCATGTTCATTTGTGGAGATGTAATAGGGACACTCATTGGATTAAATGAAGGAAGAGGGTTAATTGAAGAGGAAGGATTGCCCCCATGACTGGTAATCATAGGGGGAATGTCTTGTATTGAAGTAGCCATTATGTTTGATGTAAAGGTAGGTATGCTAGCAATAGAAGTTGTCAAAGGAATAGAATGATTGACTTGAGTGGGAGGTTGTGTATAACCTAAAGTTTCGGCACAACTCTTCATAGGCATCACATTCGAATCCACAATGTGTGCAATACCATGCAAAATATCAATTCCATTTTTATCACTTTGAAGCATATGTTTTAGTCCCTCAATTAAAGGAAGAGCTTGACTATCGGGGTATTCTTGAGACATCCATTGTCAAAAATCGTCAAATTGGTTATCCAATTTCGCAAGTTGTTCTACAGAAACCTCATGGAGAGCTTCTTCATCATTAGGAGGATTAGAGGAATTACCCATGTTGTCGTTAAAAAGGCTATTCAAATTAGGTTCCATCTCCTCGGTAATTAAACCTTGGAAAGACTTAATTCTAAGGCTTCGTCTAACGGGAATAGTGTAAGTAGGGCTTATTGTTGTAAAACTCATGCACTAGAGAGGGAGAGAAGATTTTGAATTTAGAGGTAGAAAATTTTAGTAAAATCAGCCAATCTTCTAGATTTAAGCTATTAAATGCAATCACGACAATCTCCCGAAATTTCGAAAAAAATGTCAGGGATCGTGGCGCTCGGAGTGCACACGATCCTCGCAACTTTTTTTTGAAATTTGCAGGGATGAAAGTTATGATGATTTTAAAGCTAACCTGAAAAAATTGAGTGATTTTACGATCTATAGATAGGCCAAATTAAAGTTGCAATCTCAAAATTGAACCCTACCAAGATTGTCGAAAAATGCAAAATTTGAATTTTGAAAAAGAGAGGGAAACTGAAATTTTGAATTTTATGATTTTAGAGGGAATACCAAAAGCAATGCAAGTTTTGAATTTTAAGAGTTGACTCAATTTCACGCAGAATTCAATTTTGAAAGCGGAAATCAAAGTTATTGTAATTAAGCACTTAATTTCAAAAGTCACAAATTGCAAGAATTTGAATGAAGCACTGAAATTTTGAATGAATGCTAACACACTTTTCAGATTTAGGACAGTAAGAACACAATTTTGACACAAAATTTCAATTTCAACAATTTTTGAATGATTAGGAGCCTTAATCCAAGCAATCACAAGACCAACTTTGACTATAATTTTGAAAGTGTTAGAATTGATAAAATCAGCCAAAATTCTGGATTTTAGCAGAAAAATACAGTAAGATCTAGCTCCCGAAATTTCGGAAAAAATGTCGGGGACGATGGCGCTCGGAGTGCACACGGTCCTCGCAACTTTTTTCGAAATTTTTAGGGATGAAAGATATTATGATTTTATTGCGGATTCCAAAGTTACAACTGATTTGGAGATGTTTTGATCAGTGAAATTGTCGAACAAAGGTTGAATCAAAAGGGTTTCAAAAATTAGGGTTTTGACAGTTAACCACTTAATTTTCAGAATTAAAGTACAAATATGAATTGATAATTTGCAATAGAAGGGCAGATCTGAAACAAGCATTAACATTTAGACATTTCGCAAGCTTAATTACTAAAAAGAAAATTTAGGGTTTTTATGCAATCAACCTCTAAAATTTGCAAAAGATCAAACATGGAAATGTAATCAAGGAATCCAATTTTCAGATCTAACCATGAATAATCAGAAAGGATGTTCATGTCGGGTTCACCAAAATGTAAAGCAGAAAATCGATCAAACCCTAGTTGCTCTCCCCTCTTCCAACTCCAAGGAGAGAGAAGGGAGGTTACTGGGGTTGATGGTTTTCACTTAGGGGAGACTTTACATTCAAAAGAGGGGTTCAAACCCACAAGATCCAATCCCACACAATGCAAGATTGGATTCTAAATGAGTTTCAAGGGTTAAGACAGCAAGGCTACCCTCTTTTGTAAAGAATGTGCATAGAATGATCAAGCTAGGAATGCATAGAAAGTGAGAAAGATTCGCTTATAAACTAAGATAGGGATATAGGATGAAGCTGCGGACCTGGAATTAGCTGTAAAATGTCGATACGGCGCTGTCCTGCAAATTTGAGCAAAAGTTGACAGGACGATGGCGCTCGGCGTGCACACGGTCCTCTGAAAAATCCGCGAAACGAAGGGGGATCTGTTCGTCTCTGCACAAGGATTCCAGATCTTCAATTTCAGTCGCGTACCTGCAACCTACACATAGAAAAGCGAAGACGATTGGGGGGTTAGGGATTAGGGGTTTGCCTTTAGGTCAAACCCCGGTTTTGGAATTAACCAAGAAATGAGAAATGTTGTAAATGTAAATGATTGTAATGTAAAACAAGTACTAATACCTTGTTGTAAGGATGTTTGTATCCTTATGTGTGAAGGTATAGATGTCGTTGTTTGTTGTATGTTGTATGTTGTAGTATGTGATCTCCTCTTCAATGGTTGAATCTTTGTCTTGAATGCAACACTTATCCTTGAATGGAGACTTAGAATGATCAATTGCTTGAAGGAATGCTTGAATGCTTGAATGCTTGAATGTTTGAATATCGCTTTTACCTTGTACCCATATGTCCTTCTTACCCAAATGGGAGAGGAAAATGTAGTTTATATACTTGTCAATTAGGGTTAAAAGACTGATTTTCCCGACCTTAGGCCGACCAGGAAATGATATTTTCCAATTTCAAACAAAAAGACCCGAAGTCCTATAGGAGACCTGGCCCAAAAATAGGGCTAGGGACTAGGGCGCTGGACACCATGGTCCTGGGGGACCAGGGCACTGGGTGCTCTGGTCCTACCTCCCGAGACAGCAGGGTGCAAGGAGGATCAGGCCAGGGTGCTTGAAAAATGCAGTTTTTGATGTCGTGGACAAGTTTCGGGGTCTCCATTCAGGTTCCGTGTTGCATCGCCATCGTGAAGACCGAAATGCAGTCAAAATTGCAAGTGTCGCAATTTTAGGACGCTATAGTTTCATATTCTATTAAAGTGTGACTAATGTAATAGACTTCTCTTTCCCACCCTTCATCATCATGTTGGGCTAATAATGTTTCTAACGCATGAGATGACATATAGGAAGAAAGGTCTATCAGACATAGTTGTCATTGGGATAGGGGGATTGGCTAGGTAATCCTTGATGGAATCAAATTCCTTTTGACATTTCTCATTCCATTTGAAATGGGTATCTTTCTTCAACAATCACATAAAAGGGAGGGTACGATCAGCCAATTGTGTCACAAACTAATGAATGCCCTAGATCTTCTGCTATTAGATATTCTTAGGGGGAGACATGTTCACAATATCATCGATCTTATTAGTATCTATTTCAATTCCTCAGTGGGAGACAATGAATCCTAGGAGCTTCCCGATGTCAACACCAAAGACACACTTAAGAGGATTCAATCTCATTTTATACAATTAGAGTCTTTCAAAAGAATAGATGGAGATTTTAAATATGCATTTCAAGTGCTAAGGATTTTACCAAGATATCATAAACATTGTCTTCTAAAACCTTATGGATAAAATCATGGAATATCAAGGTGATGGCTCATTGATAGGTCGCTCCCACATTCTTCAACCCAAACGACATGATGACATAGAAAAGGGTCCCACAAGGGGTTGTGAAAGTATTTTTAATTGATCTTCTTGGTTAATATGGATCTGGTTATAACCCGAGAAGCCATCCATGAATGAGAGTAAAGCATACCCCACAGTTGAATCCACGATCATATCAATATTCGAGAGAGAAAAGTCATCCTTGAGGGAGGATTTGTTCACATCCTGAAAATCAATGCAACTATGGATGCGACCATTGGGTTTACTTATCGGGACAATGTTTGAGATCCAAGGTGAATAGTCAATGGGGTGGATAAAGCCAATTTTGAGGAGCTTTTCTATCTCCTCCTTGACTAATAAAGCCACCTTAGGATTCATCTTTTTAAATATTTTGCTTCACTAGCTTAGCATCAAGACTAAGGACAATGTTGTGTACAACAATGGACTCATCAATGCTAGGTATCTCTTCATAAGACCAAGAAAATATGTCAGGGAATTGATGTAGTAATTTGGAACATTCTTTGAATTCTTTAGGGGATAAGCATTTTTCCACTTTTATGACCTTGTTGGGAGTCTTATCGCTCATGACAATGTCAGTTGTTTTTCCACTAAGGAGTGCACTATGATCTTTCTAATGAGGTCTAGACATTTTTTCTTCATCGTGAGATAGAGATGCCCCCTGCCAAATAGATTCCTCAAAGTATGTCTAACTATTCAAGAAATATGGGAATTGACACTTATGATGATAAGAGGGTAGCCCATCGTATGCACCCAAAAATTCCTTCAATGATTCTTCCAAATGGAAAAGATCCAAGGGAATCTCGTTAGGTGATACACCAGCGTTGATGAGTTCTAGATGAACAAGCTTTAAAGGAACGAGATTAGTTGATATCATGTTAATAGTTAACCATGGTTTCGCCTTTTGACTCGTATGATGGTAGCCTAGTACAGTTTGTGGTAACGAGGTTTGACTTCTAAAGTAATTCAGATGCCTTGCTCATTAGGTCCATAACCCTTTCCATCATATCCAACATGAGACACAAGTTTGTATATGGGACCATAGATATTTTGTAATTCTTTGAATGATGGTGGTTTTATATAGAAGAGATGATCGACATAATAAGTATCACCTATTTTATAGACACATAATCATCTTTCATAGCCAAGAGGAATGAGATCTTGGGAAAGCTTAATTGAATGGGATCTACTTTGTACTCACCAACATGAGAGTCGGTAAAATCCAAAGAACTCAAATCGTCACCCAAACATGCATTAATTTTTGATAGAGAAGGTGATTTAGCCGAGGAATGTTTCACGGGTGTAGACTCCAGCATTTTCAGCTGAGGAGTATCTATCTTCAGCAATTTTTCTTATGAAGATTCCTACTTCTTAGGTGATCTCTCCTTGTTAACAACTTCCTTAGTGACTTATTCCTTCTTGCACTCTTCCTTTTTAGGGGATGAGACAGAACATAAGTTATGATCAAAGAAGACAAAGTGGGTACATAATTTTGAAATGAATGTGTAACATAATCTTGATCAACTGCAGATATTTGACATAACTACGTAGCCTCAGGATCAACCTTAACTATGACAACATGATTATTAGCCACAAACTTCACGGATCCATGAACTGTAGATGAAATAGCTCCAAAAATCATGTAGCCATGGTCTACCTAAAAGAAGATTGTATGATAAAGGGCCTAGCATAATATGCACAAGGGTTGGAATAGTAACTAGTCCAACCTTCAGGTACAATATGATAGTCCCCACAGCAGTCTTGCCACTATTATCAAAACCTTGAATGAACAAGGAGGAGGCTGCCAAATAATTTGGGTCCATCTTGATATTTGGTAATAGGTATAAACCACAAACATTTAGTTTTGAACTTGTATCAACAAGTGTTTGTCTAATACCAATGCCATTCACATGAACAATGATCATCAATGGTTCCACTAAATTTCTCACTTTGAGAGGTGGGATTTCATGTAGATAAAAGGTAATATTTAGTGAATTTGCATGAATATGATCGATCAACGCATTCACATCAGTCGTTCTCATAGAGGAAGGTAGCAAAATATTTTTTAAAGATTCCTTTAGCATACCTTAATACATCAGAGCAGTTTGAAACAAATCCCAAAGTGAGATCTTATTTGGAGTAACATTAAGTTGCTCGATAAGATCATAATCACTTGGTCTCTTTTCTGCTGGCAAAGGTGCCTTAGGAAGGAGAGGTTGGGAAGGTGGTAGAGAAGTTTGAGGTGGTTCGGGAACTTGCTTTTTATTTCGAGTGTGATACATATGAGCAATTGTATTATAAGATGTTTGTTTGGATTGCATGAATCTTGCATATAAATCAGAAGCTTCTCCTTTGAAAGGTTTTCCATTAATGGTCTTAACCCTCTTAGGAGAAGGACTTGTCATTATCACATGGATGTAAGGTCTCTTAAGCCTTTGTGGAGCCACGAAGACAACAATGACATTCATAGACCCTTAATTTTTGCATGAGGATATCATGGAGGATGAATCGCCCTTTACATCTCTTTTAGGAGAAGGTGCTTCAAGCAAGTCATCCAAGACTTCATCCAGCATATCAAAATCATCCTTCGAGAATGTCTTATCAAAGGCATCAAACTCCAAGAGGACAAGATCTGATATTAAAAATTCACATCAGGTTCACCAAAATGTAGGGGAGGATATTCGCCCCCTCCAAGACGATGAATCTTAGAAGGCAAATTAGTTTGCCGCTACCTCTTTGAATTGGCACTAAGATGAGCCATGGGATAACAAATAACTACAATAACTATGCTATAAAAGATAAATAATAGAATTATAATGTAGGAGTACCAAATATATAAAAACCGAGTTTATGGGATGATACAATGTTGAAAGCAGATTATACCTTCCACTCGGGGAGCTCTTGGGTTTCAGACACCAATACGAAGCGCATACACTACTGTGTCGTGCTTTCATCTATATGGCTCACAGATAGAGAAAGTCCTAGAAACAAGACTGCATGTAGTTCCCTGCACACAGAATCTATTCGTCACTTGTACACACTAGGATGAAGAAAATTGTTGGGGCTGTATAGGGGCCTGCCTCAACCTAACCCCCATTTAGGTGTTTCCACCACTACAGACAACTAGATAAATAGATTGTAAAGATAAATTGGAAACTTGGTAAATTAGAAACTGGGAAATATGCAAATAAAAACTATGCTATGCTTAATGGAAGCAAAACCCTATTGCATTCATTAAATATTTGAAATATTGGAAATGTGAGAATAATGAATGCACCTAGATAATAGACACAATCAACAATGCAAAGGACTCATTGCATGTAACTAAAATAGATAAAAGAGAACACAAGGCATCAATTCAACCCCCTGTTTGTTGATGGTATAAGCGTGATGAATCTCGTGATACTGTTTGTTGGTAAGAGCCACTGCAAGATGGTTGTAGCTTGATATTGATACAGTGTATGTCCAAGAGCATGAAGAGAGCAATATGATATGAAGAGCGCAATAAGAGCCAAGAGCCAAGAACCTAAGATTGGAATCCTTCAAAATGAGCTAGGAAGGGTTCTTAAACCTGAAAAGGGGAGCAGAGAGTCGTTACAGAAAAAATTGAGCTAAGGGACATGCATTAGCTAGCATCCAACTCACTACCAGATTCGAGATTCGGCCAGGTTTTTGGGACGTTAGCACGATGCATGGACGTCCCTGCATCGCTCTTTCATCCATCCAAAAGTAGTCCGAAAGGGGCTTTTAAGGCATTTCAAGGCACTTTGTCTTTTGAATCCAAGATGCCAAAATAACATAATTTTGATCATGGATTTATCATAAATTCAGTGGGCACAATTTAGGACACTACAAATTCATCATGGAGGAGCTCGAAGAAATAAATAAGAATGTAATCCAGAAAATTTTTGAGCGCATGCAAGATCTTGGGTAGTCTCTTGTTAGTGTTGTTTGGTTCTTTAGCTCAGGTCTCTCTATTTATTTTTGGGTGTTGAGGGGTGTTTCCATTGTTTCTATTGTTGTTTGACTATTGTTTGTAATCTGGTTCACTACTATTTTAATTTTCTGTTGTTTGGATTTGGGTTTTGGGTCCCTATAAAACCCATTTTATCTTAATCAAAAACTACAGTTGTATCCATCATCAATTAGAAAGAAAAGCAAGATGCCTTTGAATGGAGGGTTTTTGTAATAAAATATGTTTGTGTAGTCCTGTGCACATGTGTGCATTAATATTTGTTCACACTTTGGAATGATCTAGCTAATGCTAATTATCTAATTATAATATTTACCATTGGAAAACCTTTGAGGGTTTAGTCGGTCAAAGTCTTCATTGAGCTTTAGAGGAACCAAAGGAGTGAATGATTATAATTGTGGAAAAAAAAATGTTGCAATTAAATTTTTATTTTTGATTATAAGATATTTAAGAATAGATAAATTTTAAATATGATATTTGAAAAAATACTGAAATAGATGATATTACAATGAAATAGAAGTTTTTATTGTAAACCAATCTATCTAATTTAGCTATTTGAAAGCTTTCAATATTGTCCATAACTTGATTTTCTCATAGAGAAGTGTTTCAAACTAGTAATTAAATCAATTGACATTTGAGTCTCGAATATGAAAGATTCTAAATTTATATGTATATTAATTTTACTTTAAATATTTAAGTGATAAAAGAATCTATTTATTCTATATAATATATATTTTTATAATAATTTTAGAAAAAATAAATATTTATTGTATTTTTTAAAATAAATTTTAATTAAAACTTCTTGTATAACTTCTTAATTTATATTTAAATAATTTCAAAAAAATTATTTATTCTAAAACCTGATACTAAAATTAGATTATTTTAAGTGAAAATGAGATACATTTTATTATGTTAAGTGGGGAAGGGCTCCAACCCATCACACATCATCAACACTTAAAACATTCAGTCAAAAAATTGATCTTGGAGAGCAAGCCCACCAAAATTGAAGAGATTTTATGAATTTCCTGTAATTTATAGTATCTGAATAAATTAATTATATTGACAGTTAAATATAAATTAATATTATATATCATATTTCTTTGCATGATTTTTAATTTTACCTTGATAAAATTATATCAATTTTGTAGTCAAAATTGATGATTGTATAGCAATAATAGATGAAAAACATCTAAACTATTAGAGACAAACACATAAATTATGTAATTTAACACATTAAATATATACCTATATTTATTATATTTTTTGTATACAAACAAATATTTATTATTATTATTATTTCTTCTCACTCTATAACTATATACTATATTATTTAATTAGTTATACATGAGGTTTCAAATATTCTTTATCTTAAGGTTTTGTTTTTAAAAACTTAATTTATTTGATATTGTTTGTAGGGATGATAAAACAAAGAGACATCTGAAGATCTCACTATATCTTGTCATAGTGAAGGAATATGAAACAATATAATATATGAATGGGGATATATAAAATGAGTGTATAATGAGATATAAGTGACTATATGATATTAAAATAAATTATTTTTATTCTCATTCATATATGTTTTGCATGTTATTTATATTATATTAACTAAGTTATAAGTTGTCCAGATTTGATTCCCCATCTTCCTTAATTTGTGTTGAGTTTAGGATATAAGACTACAACAACAAATACTCATTAGGTCTTAGAATTCTAATCTGTGTCTCCAAAGTTTTTACTAATATTGGTTCCATTGATGGGACTCTAGTTAGGTCTTGTTGATGACAATAGATAAAATTTTAAATTCAAACCACATACTAGACAGAAAAGATAAGGGGAGATGAAAATCTGCATTACTATCCTCTTGATGTCTACCCTATGAAAGGGGGTTAGGTTGAAGGAGATGAAAATGGAAATGGGGAAGAGGTCCCAAAGGGACCCATGAATAGATTTGACCAATAATAAATGTCATTGGATAATTACCATAGGAGATGATAAAGGAGTAATGCAAGTCCAAAAAAAAATTACACATGATAAGAGGAGCCAACAAGAATATTAGAGACATTAACGAGAAAGTTTGAAAAAGAAGTGAAAATTTCAAAGCCCAATTGGAGAACAAATAAGTGAAATGATTGGATGACTATTAGACTTCACATTCTCAAAATCATTCATCTCATACAAAGATCTAATTCTAAAATTAAGATTAATGATTATAAATAGTTTTCCTAAATATAACTTTAAAAAAATTATACTAGAATCTAAACCTTTGGTCAAATATATCTCGTAAGACAATGATAACTTTGAACTAATTGGACAATTTATTTATCCTCAAATTTCTCAAGCAATGAAAGTAAGTCTTGTAGCCCAAGCAACCTATACATTGTACGAACTAGGACAGAGAAGATCTGAAACAGAGAAAAGAAAAACAAAGAATAACGAAAGAAAAACAAAATTTTCATTCATCATCAAATTGACTACAAATGCCTCTTCAATGGAGGTCTTTAGATTTTTCTGGAAGCTAGAGGTAGCTGGAAGAAATATCTAGAATTCTACATATAAAATAATATTTTTCAAACTACAGATGTGGTCGAGGATAGATTGTAGTTGTTGATAGAAGATCCATTCAAATGCAATGAAGATTATTGTCCTCAACGCTAGTTGGAATAAGACTACAAAGTAAAGATGTGAAGATACAAAGTATATGACAAAATGGCAATGGATAGTTGGGATTACAATCTCTAACACTCCCCCTCAATCACTACTACCATGAATGATGTGGCATTCACAATGCTTAGATTCATTTGTCAAATTTTCTTTTGTCTCTAATCATGTCTATAGACTTACTCAATTTTTTTAACTTCAAACCATCTTCAAAATTTGCATATCTTTTCTCAATAAAGGCCATTAGTTTGGCTTCCCTTAACTATTGTTGCAATCTCAAATCTTCAAAACATCAACCTAGAACTTCCTGCATCTTCATAATCTATAAATGTCTTGCAAGTCAACACTTTCCTTTTACTCAAAACAGATGTTATTTTTTTGAACATCCAAACCTCTCACAACTTCTATTCGTATTCACATATGAACATTTGTATAAATTTTTCAACATACCTATAAGCTTTTCCCAACTAGATACATAGGTCCATCCATAATCCATTTTTATTCAACCTATCATAGATTCATTTTTCCATTCTTTGTTCCACACATCTTCTTAGAATGATTTGTCAAACCACAAATTTAATATGGATGTAAATCCCAACATGTCTTCAGTGTGACCTTCTCTATTACAATGAGAGCACTGTGTTTCTTTCTTTCTTTTGACTGATTTGTTTAAATATATATGCCATTGAATATTATTTTCGCCTTTGCTATATCCAAGGCCTTCATATTTTGGCCTCTTTGTTGGCTCAAAAGGTTTTATGATTCCTTGTTCATGTTTTCCCAATCCTCTACATTTATAACCCATTTTCTTCATGATTTTAAAACCAACATTCTTTTAAAACCATCATTTGTCATCAATATCACAATTCGCAAAAATTATTTTTTAGGCATAGTTTGCCCCTCAACTTCACACAAATTAACTGTTTGATCAAAAGAGAAAAATAAATTTTTTGTCTCACATAAGACTTCACAAATAGATGGCCTCAATTTTAAATAGTCATTCTCTTGTTTCAACAACTATAACTTTTCTTTCAGATTTTTCATTTTCCTTCTTAATTTCATCAAACAACTATAACCTTTTTTCTAACTCTTCAGTTTTCTCTTTTACTTTGTTCAATTTTATTTCAAGTTCACAATTCTCATCTAAAAGTTTACATTTTTCAACTTGTTTCTCTTTTAAAAGAGATATCATTTCTGAACATTTTTTCTTACATTCTTTCAATTATTTTTCCAAATCATTTGTTATCTCTTTCTTTACTCTATCATCTTTTCCCATTGAAATTAAACTCACCTTGCCTTCACACTACATTTATAATGATTTAACAATTTAGCTTTTAGATAGTTTTATGTACCTCTCTTTCAATAATTTCTCTCGTTGCTGCAAAACATATGAATTGCCTATAATATCTAGAACATTTATAACCCTACTAAGACCATTTTCTATAAAACACCAATACTTGAACCTCTAGTACCAACCTTACTTTAATAGCAACGACACTTAATTATGTGACAGAAGCTGGAGCATCCTTTGATTGTGCATCTCTCCCTAACAGTAATAGCTAGCAGCTTCTGTGTTTTTAGCTACACTAACTTTTCTTCTTTCGGAGATATCAACTTGCACCTTGCAACCCCGCTGTCTTTATCCTTTGCCCTTGTCTACTTCCTTTCTTTTCTTGGACAACAGCTTACAGATTGTAATATCTCGTCTCTTCTGTAGCAGATTTTGGTAACTAGCTTTCTTTTGATCTGCATCTCTTTCTCATTCTCCTTTGATGAACACAACCTTCTTTTAAATGATGGGGTCAGACATGCTTTCCCGCAACAAATTTTCACTTGGGGGCAGCTAGACATATCAAATAAGCTTCAGCAACTTCTTGTTAAAATATAGATCTAACTAGAAAGCAAGAAACAAAACTTGCAGAGAAGAAAAACAGAGCTACTATTAATTTCATTGTATAATTTATGACTGCAAAATGCATGATTTATACAAAGAACCACCACATTAACAATGGAGGAAACAAAGAAGAACAACTGCAAAAGTAGCGGTGAAAGAGACGTAGCATGAATAGCTAGCTAGCTGTTTGCATTGTTCCCTTATATAGGCTTAGAGAAAACAGTACATGACTACCTTATTTACGATGGAACTATACTTCCCTGTAAATCACGGACATTTGCATGCACTAACACTTCTATGTACCCAACAGCGGTGACTTTATTTGAGTGAGCAGCTTCACATGATATGCTTCTTCCAAACAGTTTCAGAATCAAAACTCTAGAAATCCTTGAAACTTCTACCAAATTGATAAATCCTCAGCTCTACACTACCCAATTCATGCCTGTGGCCATTTAACACAAGGAAATGCACCAGGATTTGTCAGAGCAGAACTCTACTAACTGGGCTTAGGCTCTGATACCACATGTAGGAACTGGGACAGAGCAAAACTGAAACAAAGCAAAGAAAAATAATTTTTTTCATTCATCATCAAATTGATTACAAATGCCTCCTCTTATGGAGGTCTTTAGATCTTTTTGGAAGTTGGAGCTAGAAGAAACATCAAGAATTATGCATATAAAATAATGTTTTTCAAACTGCAGATGTGATAGAGGATAGCTTGTAATTGTTAATAGAAGATCCATTGGAATCCAATGAAGATTGTTGTCTTTAATGGCAGCTGGAATAAGACAGCAGAATGGAGATGTGAAGATACAGAAGATATGACAGAATGGCAATGAGTAGTTGGAATTACAATCTCTAACATAGATTTGAAATCAAAATAATAAGTCGACCCATACTAACCCAACATTGAATTGATTGATAATAAATATTGGACTTTGCCCTTTGACTACTTTAGTAGAGAATTGGAATTACGTAAACTGTTACATCAATTGTCATGAAACACAACCTCTGTCGTCATATATAACTCCAATGTAGCCTCAAACACTAGGCCATGGGAACGTACGATTTTAGTCTGAACAATGGTACCATTGAATCTATTTTAGAGATTTCCGAAAGTGCTTTAGGCAATGATGCTCCTGAAATCATCATAATGGACGACGCCCAGTTTGAGCTTCCTTCTTACGATGTCATGATGGACAGATTTGATCAACAGTTTGGGGATTCCTTACAAAATAAGATGTGGGCACCTCAGAATAGTGCCTTCAGCGTCTACATAGATGCTCATTCAAACACCGCTGCAGATTCTTTGGTATCCTCTCAAACTTTGCAAGAAGGAAGAATCACCACTTGATTGCAGAGCGTAATAGAAGATTGAAATTGAACGAGCATTTCAAGAACCTTTACTCTCTTCTTCCAAAAAATTGCAAGGTAAGATATATTACCACAACATCGTTATAGTCTTTTCTCAACCAATTTCTAATGAAATGAAATTTTATGAAATTTGTAATCAGCTTCAATAATCGGCTCACTCCTACTAGTTTTCATTCCTTACTATACTCATGAAAAATGTGTCATACGGTACAGCTATAAATTGTGCTGCTACTTTTTAAAGGGTAAATGTTTTGGAGGATTCCAATAAAATAGAAATGTTTTTTTTTTTTTCAAACGAACAGTTGAGATGATTTACAGGCTACTGTTGAAGCAAACCCATAGACATGAGTATAAATTCTTTGCATTTGACGATATTTTAAGAAGAGTAGTTTGATTGCAAAACTCTTCCTTGCATAGTGTTGGAGTAATGTTAACTCCAACTAAGGTTGTGTTAGCCTAGCTTTCAAACCGTTCTCATTTTGTTCCTGCGATGATTTATGGACAATAACAATGCATACATTCTGCATTGTTAAAACTGATGTTCCATGCTCTTCTTTCACCGCCAATATTGTTAATGTGGTTGCTCTACCCTTGTTTTCTTATGTGAATTAGATCTGCAAATTTTGTTTTTATTTTCCTAGCTAGATCTATCCTGTGCTATGCAGCCATAGCTGCAAAATTTTACGTGGTATTAGAGCAGGTTGTTAGGAAGAATAATCGAAACACTTTTATTTGCAGGCACTAAAGATTGAGTTGTTTTAGAGTGAAATATTCATTGCATTGAAGTTTCTATTTTTTGTACTTTTTTGGAGATAATTTAAAGAGTGAATCATGTATATGTATAAGGGTTGCAGATGCAGGTATTGTAGGAGCAATCAACATGGGCATGAGTGGTGTCCTCATTTCTCACATAATGCCTTTCAACTATTTTTGGGGAAAGCCTCAGAATCTCAAGCTGCTCCTTTTGCACCTACGAAAACAATTGATGTACCTTCACCTTCACCTGAGAGTTTGATAGAGATCTTGGCTTCTTCGAATGCTACTTCAAATTTTTTTCAGCAGGTTCATTCTTGTTCTCTTGATGAGCGAGATATCACCCTATCAGACATTTATAATTTGTTTGTTGAATCTCTCTTTGATCATGATGACAATTTTGAGGAGACATGTCTTCTCTCTGATGTCAGCTCACATCAAGTTGCAACCTCTTTCTGTTTGGATTCTCTTGCTTTCTCTCAACCACTCCATGCTACTATCTCGACACATCTTGATTCATATCCGAACAAATCGCACACTTCAGTGGTCACTGTTCTGGAATCTTGTATGGTAGAGTCATAGTTTAGCATTGGATTGGAGAAACATGAGAATTTTTCAGAACCATTCATCTTGATTCCTTCATACGTTTCACTTGAGTGGGAATTCAATAGTTTGACAAGTCGAGGTTTCTATGTTCCAAAAGGAAGAGCCATCATTTGTTGCAGGGGAACCTACAACAGCATTCGCTATGCTACATTCTGTATTAACATTCTTTGTATTCTTTGTGGACGAACAAATAGACACTTTCTATGATATTTTTGGTTACAAGACATTGTAACATATTAGGTATCATGCAAAGTTAGTGTAAATTTTGAGGGGGGGTTTGTTCCCATTGGGTTTTCCCTTTTTCCTCTTTCCTTTCATTATGTTTATTTCTCCTTAGTTGGAATTAAGCGGGGGTGTTGGAGTAATGTTAACTCCAACTAAGGTTGTGTTAGCCCAACTTTCAAACCGTTCTCATTCTGTTCCTGCCATGATTTATGGACAATAACAATGCATACATTCTGCATTGTTAAAACTGATGATGCATGCTCTTCTTTCACCGCCAATATTGTTAATGTGGTTGCTCTGCCCTTGTTTCCTCCCATAATTTCTAGAAAATTACTTGCAGTGGTCTATGGTGGTTATCTTTGTATAAATCTGCATATTTTGCAGTTGTAAAGACATCAATGAATTGATACAATTTCATTTTCTTAGCTTCTCTTTCTTTTTCTTATGTGCATTAGATCTGCAAGTTTTGTTTTTATTTTCCTAGCTAGATCTATCCTGTGCTATGCAGCCACAACTGCAAAATTTTACACATAGTGCAGTCAATACATGGAAGAGTTGTTTCACGTGTTGTTTTGAATATGAACAGGGAGAGAACTGGGATATTTCCTACTGGCAAACGTTTGGGAGATTAGTCAATCGGACTGTCAGCTAAGCATTGAAGGAACAAAAGGAGTGGACGATATTACAATGAAAACATAAATTTTTGTATTACTATTTTGATTGTATTTAATCAATCTTAATGTTCAGTTGAATCATTATTGAATAAGCTCTAAAATTTACACATTTAGGTTAAAAATTAATTCTCTTTTTTATCGAACAATAGTTATAATTCTTTAAGAAGTGCTATAAGTTCTTCTAACTCAATCTATTATGTTACAATTATATTTGAATTTAGAGAAAATAACATCTCACCATACATAATTTACACCTAACCTTTTCATACCTAATTTTTAGGAACTTATATAATTTACATCTAGCCTCTTTATACGTCTCACCTTTTCTAGTCAACTCTATAATATTAATTGGATAGCCAATCCAGCTTGAATTCTAGACTTGAACCTATTATTGTTCTCTATGAACACAAAGGAATTATAGTTGAATCCCTTTCTAGGTACTTTGATGTGGTCAATTTACATTACATAACTTCAATTATATATTATACATAAATTTCACTTCCTTAAAATTTTGTTTTGCAGAAATCAATTCCAATGCATGAGAAACTCATCAACAAAAGGTCAACATCAACTACAATTCATTCATTGTAATTTAATTCTGAAATAATTGTTTTTTGTATTGTAAAACACTATATTAATATTACAACATGGAAAACAAACAATCAAAACATATTTTTTTAGTCTGGTAGCAATTTTTTTAACTTAAAATTGGTAAAATTAATAAAAAATATAATATTATAGTGAAATGGTAGTTTTTTTTAGACCAGTCTAGCTAATAATTATTTGAAAATTTTCAAAATCGTCTATTTATTGATTTTGTTATATGAAAACATTTCAAGTTAGTAATTAAATCAATTGACATTTCAATGCTGAATATGAAAGATTCAATTGAAAATTAATATGAATATTAATTTTAGTTTTAAAATTTGAGTAACAAAAGAGTTATTTCATTCTATGTAATATACTTCATTTTTATAATAATTTTAGCAAAATAAAATCTTGATTGTTATGTTTTAAAAAATTACTTTTACTCAAACTGTCTTCTATAATATCCTAATTTATATTTAAATAATTTTATATTTTTATCTATTTCAATTGTGATATTTAAATTAAATTATTTTAAGTGAATATTAGATGTTATGAATTTGCTACAATTTATATTATTTTAGTAATGATTTCTATTGACAACTAAATATAAATAAATATTGTTTATTATATTTCTTTATATAATTTTTTATATGAATTTGTATAATCATATAAAAATTGTAGTCAAAATTAACTCCTATGTTTTAATGATTATAAAGGAAAAATGTCTAAATTAATAAAATTAAATATTTGTTACAACTACCACGATCAATTATATTAAATGCACAATCTAGAAAGATCGGTCAAAGAAGAGTCTAGAAAATCAATAGTCGATGAAACAAGTTTCTAGAAATTTCTCCCTTTCAAAAAAAGACCTCTATAAATAGAAGCAAATGTAAACAACATTTCCAAAAATTAATAAAAATTTGATTTTTTGTGCAGCAGCACACCAAATTTCTATGTTCTCATGTTTCATGTTCCTCCATCCACCCCATCAAAGTGGTACCAAAGTGTAGGTTAAGGGAGAAGTTTGAGATGGATAAGTGTGAGCCGTATTAGATTAATAAAGAGATTGCAGCTATTGCATTTATTAGATCTAGGGTGAATTATTGAAGAGGATGCCATAATGTCAGTCTGAAAGGAAATCGTTGGACTTGATGCTCCCAAAGAAACACCAAGAAAGTTGCCGCTAAGTGAGTAGAAATTCTTGAAGAACAGATTGCATGAAGTGAGGAGAAAAAGCCCCCTGTTAGAGATCAATAATGAAAAGAGTAGTTCCGTAAAGAAACAGATAGTCAAGGGAAATGTTGAAGCCACTAGATTTTAAAAAATGGAGACTGCTGGAAAAAAAGATACAGCGGTGCAAGAGTAAGCCATAAAAGGTTACTGAAAATGTAGGCGAATAAATTCTAAGGCGAACAAGGGTCGATTTCCATTGAGAAAAAGAGATCCATCAATTGAAAGAAAAGTCTAGGTTAGATCAAGGGTTTGCTGAAAATGGAGTTGTTTCAAACATTCGCTAGCTGAAGATCACTGTAAGGAAGGAGAATTCTAGTAAAAGTATGATGAAAAGTGCTACCAAGAAAAGTACGAGTATTCTCATTGCCTTTGTCAAAAGGAGCTATAGGAGATTGACCCCAATCACAAATTGAGGAAGTGGACAGAGCCAGCAAAGTTGTTGAAGGAAAGACAACAGTGAAAGAAAATAACAAGTTGTGGTAAGAAGTATATGTTCATAATTATTAAAAAATGGAGAGAATTGTTCGGAATTGCTATAGATACTTATTAACCTAGAAGTACCAAAGAATTGTTCAAAATTGTTTCAAATTTTTTACCAATTCCGAACAAGTGTTCATATGTGAAAACTGATAGCAATCATGAAAGATTTGAATGTTCAAATATTTTGAGTCCAATAAAACCATTGTCTAGCAAAACATCTAGAAAAAAGTTGCAAGAACTTCCATAATGAAGGTTTGAAGATCAAGAGTTTAAGACACTGTCGTAGCAGTGCGAGAATCCAAATGAATGGCATCATTATTAAGAGTTGGAAATGGTTTGGAGGAAAGCTTTCAAAGTTTGAAGACTTGATATTGGAAAGGGACAAAAGAAAGACACTCATCAAGATCATATTAGATTTGAAGATCAATTGGCAAAAAGGTTTTAGCCAAAGAGCAATTTGAATATTTAAGGGACAATTTGGGTATTGTAAACATTGATGTAATTAATGGTAGAAATTAAGGGGGAGAATGTTAGAATTGTTTGGCAATTTCTACCAGCTACCACCACCAAGTATATTAAATGCACAATCTAGAAAGATGAGTCAAAGAATAGTTTAGAAAACCAATTGTGAGTGAAACACATTTCCAGAAATTTCTCCATCTTTCTGAAATGACCTCTATAAATATAGGCAAATGTAAACAACATTTCGATAAGTTAAAAAAAATTGGCTTTTGTGCAGCAACATATCAAATTTTTGTATTCTAATGTTTCATGTTTCTCCATCAATCCCATCAATATTATAGTAAATATTATTTACTCTTGCTTAAGTATTAGTTAGATAGATATTAGTTGTCATTAATTAGTATTTCCTAAGTGGATTGGTATTTGCATAATAGTAGTTGTACCTACTTCTATCTACTCTCTCACCTCGTTGAGCCACTACATTTCATGTGCTCTCAATGTGCTAACAATTGTCTAGCCTCATAAGACATTGAAAATTCATAAATATCTCAATATCATTCATCATTTTTTGGTGAACATATTATCTCTCCTTAATGGAAGTTACTTGTAGTTGTGATCCTATCTTGAGATTTTTTCTCTAACATGGTATCAGATTCATTCTACTTGCATTTCTTTCCCATTAAGACATTCACTATCCCTTTGAGGTTTTGGTTGTCTAGTTGTGTAATTGTTTAGGTAGAGGTTAGTTCTTTGTATTATCATCAGAGTTTTTTGCCCTGTCAGACTTTTTTCTCAAAACCAAAAATGTATCTTCCCCTATCTGAGGTATTTTATTGGTTGCATTATTGTTTGTTATTGGTATCATATTTGGATTTCATGTTCCCATCTTAGATTGTTCATAATCTTATAGGTGACATATTTTAATTTTTAGGATCTGAGTTTTTCTTTATTGAAAACATTGCTATGGAAGCATAGGCTCTTTTCCCAGGTGATTCAAAGTGTAGGAACCATTTTTTTGTAGATCAAAGTCATCAGAAGCCTTGACTACACTTACATATTGCTTTAGATAAATCACAAATGTAACTCCCAAATCTAAGGATGCCATATATAATCCTATGTGTGTGCAAAGTGTCACAATCATCATAAGGAAGAAATCATTCCACATATGTGAAAAAAATAAAATGAATTGTGAGTGTGCACCTGATTTGTTGGGAGCGTGCAAAACAACAAGCAAACATCAAATGCACCCATGAAACATTATATGGAGAAATCTAAATGAAGAAAACATGTTCATCAAATCAAATTTCTAAATAATCGTCTCATGGTCCTCTATTTATAAGGATCTTCAAGATTAAAGGTAGCCCTCACTTGGAAGAGCACTTGATCTTTAAGATGAAAACCTAAAGAATGAGATTGAAGGATATGATCTAGGATCAAAATGGATGCAACTAAGATCCTAGTGATGAGATAAAAAAACTATTGAAATGATATGCAAAATGGAGGTGTATTTCTAAATTGAAAGATTAAGTGATCTAATTAAACTAAGATGAAGATGAGATATGAGAATGCTATGAAATTGATATGAGATTAAGCTAAATAATAATCTAAAGTATGATATATAATCTAAACTATAATGCAATTAATATGACCTAGATGTTTGAAGATGACAATTTGAGCTCCTTGATAACCTGCACAACAAAATAACTATAATATTGATACAAAATAAGATGGATGGATCCTTAGATTGAAGAAATGGGCTCTATTTATAGAGAAAATAGAGAAATGGATGGCTGAGATTGAGCAATCTCAACAAGGGCTAGCATTGAAAGTTATCAATCCATGAGGGGAATTCAATCCAATCCCAAGTTGACAAATGTCATCTTGAGATGGCTTGAGAGGATTCTAAGAAAGTATTAAATACTAAGTAAGCATTAGGGGCAACCTCAAGGGATGAAATCATTGGATAATACCATTATCCAAGGGAGCATTGTATTGTCCAAGAGGTAAACTCTTTTGCAAAGTTGAGGGATGGCCAAAGGGACAACCATCATGGGATATGATGATGTATTGTAAGAGGCATTAAATGCTCTTTGAAGGCTTTGGAGGTTAACTTGTTGAAAGTTAGATAACCTTACAAATCTGGATGACTCAAAAAGTTAACTTGTTGAAGAAGGTAAAGTCTTCAACACATTTTGAAGACTTTCCCCAAATTTGGAGAAGTGACTCCCCCAAATTTAGGGATGTGACATGATTAGAGGAATTAGGTTAATTAATGAGGAATTGGAGAGGTTATAGAAGAATATTAGCATGCTAATGGAAAATGTAGGAGAATGGAAGTGGACGAAAATAGGCATTTTTACAAAAAATAAAAGAATTATTTTAGCCAAAAGGGGTGCAACTTGCATTTGTCGGATTTTGCAGGTGGGGGGATTATTCACAAAGAAATAATGATTTATTTAAATGCAAACGGATTTTAATTAGATGTAAATTCAATTAAAAGGGAAAGGGGTTTTAATTAAATAAATAAGATTTATTTAATTAAATGGCTAAAGGGGTACATAATCAAACCTTAGTTTAATTAATAGGTTACACTAGAAGAAAATGATTTTAATTAAATATTTAATTTGATTAATATGATGATTAAAAGAATAGGTATATTAAATAAACCTTAGTCTAATTAATAGATGAATAAATGATGATTAAATGAATAGAATTCATTTAATTAGTTGAGCAAGTTTTAGGTGTCTAGATTTTTCCCCTCTTTGAAGCGACGTGTGACCACATGTTGATTCAAAGAATAATGTTTGATATGTTGCCAAGATTCTTGATATGGTGTCGTTGCCAACATTGTCGATATGATGCCTCACATATAAAGAATTTATTTGATATGAAAAGACAATATGAAGATGGTGTCGATATGAGACTGATATGAAATTGATATGGATATTCGATATGATAATTCTCCTTCGGGAGATCGTTCATGCAATAAAGGCATGAATGAGCTCTCGAAAGAAGAAGAAAGTTATTTGCCAGATAGAAGAGTGGATAGATGATGACATGCATGGGTTTGATAAGATTGATCAAGTTGAGATCAAGTGTGGTTTCAAGAATGACACCTCCTATATAAGACAAAGATGATGAAAACGTCTAGTTTTAGGAATGATATATCTTGTATAAGACTTGACCAAAACATCTGGTTTCAAAAAAGATACATCCTGTATAAGATATGATAGAATGGATCAGATGAAATGGATTGATAGAACTGATAAGATTGAAATTGAGTCTGGTTTCATGAATGATTCCTCCTATATAAGACAAAGATGATCAAAATGTCTGGTTTCAGGAATGATATATCTTGTATAAGACCTTATCAAAACATTTGGTATTAGGAAATATATAACCTATATAAGACATGATAGATAAGAGTTGGATGAATGCCAAAGATATGAAAGTGAAGAAATATTTCATGATGATGCAATAAATGTGCATGTGATGGATGCAATGATGAATGTGACTAGATGATGATGATGATATGCAACTAAATGCCATGATATGATATTGCAACTAAATTTATATTTTAGGAATGATTTGAAAATATATCTAAGCACTTAACAATGATATGAAACCTGATATGAAATGCATTCTCATTCTTGATATTGTCACCTTTTCGATCAAATTAGATATGCTTCCTTTTTATCATCATTGATGCTTTGATATGTTGAAAGTTGATAGAAGCATCATGGTATAAATAAACCATGATGACCTGAGTATAACTTACATGGGTTTTGATATTTCAAGATAGCATAAGCATTGAGGTATAATTGAACCACGATGACCTGAGTGTGGCTTGTATAAATAGACAAGAGTTAACCTTTTCCCTATGCAAATTGGAAATGTCCTCAGTGATATGCCACCAGATCACGTCGTAGAACAAATTTGCATATTAAAAATGCTTCACTCACAACCAACAACCAAAGAAAATATCATACTCCTTGCTTGCTTCTCTCATTTCAAGACATCCTTGAGTCGCTTGGGAGATATGATAAGAAAAAAATTGGAAACAACCGTAGGTAAACATGCATGCCATCCTATGTATTTTTGTTGGATAAAACATCTTGCAAATGCCTCATTGTTTAGTTTTGATTAGTTCATGTTTCTTTGTTTTACTATTGATTGTCGTGATCTTGTTTTCATCTTGATGTATTTGTTGTGATCGATTGTCTGTTTGAAACCCAAAGGTGGTCTTCCCCCAACGAGGTTAGGATTTTTCCCCACTATAGATACTACTTATGATATGGAATATGTATATTGACCATCAAGCCATAGCGGGATATGATACAGATAACTGTTTAGATAATCAAGGACAGTGACTACACTAAGTATGTCCAGGATTGATAAGCATTAGTGAAATTGTGAATTTCTAGTGATGGCTCTAATGGGTGGATATGATATGTACAAATAGATGGAGCAGCCACTCTATCAAAAATAGTGCCTCTTGCTAGGTTTTCGCCAATTGCTTTTATTGCATTATTTTATTTTTATGATTTTTAAAAGATGAAAATGTACTACCATCAATTCATTAAGATAAGGATAACTACGACAAAATATAGTGGTCATACTGATCTATTCCATTGTTTCAATTACTTGATGATTGATAGGAATGTCTAGTTTCAAAGAGTGAGTACCCTGCATAAGACCGATCTATATGGTTTTGAGTGTAACTATCCCTTTATGACACATGTTTATGTTGAGAGATTTCGAGTGATGAATTGATTAACAAGACATGTGATTAGTTAGATTGCATACTTCAATATTTTTCCTATTGTTGAATTGATGGATGGGCCATGCGTTCTTGCTTTGATTTTCAATTTTTTATTTTTATTTTTATTTTTATAATTTTTTTTAAACATTTTTTATTTTTGTATCTTTTTGGATTAGAAGAAATATGTATTTGGTTGCCACAATGTATTTCAACACAAGAAATATTATGAATGGATAGGAGAAAGATGAAGGTAGCTTATGAGGAGACACATCAAGAGCTTTTTGAAATCATGTTTTTGTCCTTAGTTTTAATCAATATCAACGATGGAAAAGGGGATACAAATGGAGAAAGGATATGGATAGGAGAAACAAGATCATAGATATGTTAGAATCCAAGAACACTGACAGGGGGGGTGATCAGTGTTCTACCGATATGTTCAATTTAAACCTTATTATAACATGCATTCACCAACCAGTAAACTAATACATATATAATTGAAATAAGTAAGAAATCAATGAACCAATCACACAAATGAATACCATAAAATAGAGAGTTTATACATGGAAAACCTCAAAGAGGAAAAACCATGGTGGGATTTGTGACCCACAATATCAATCCACTGGCCATATGAAAAGATATTACATAAAATGGGGGCCTGCACATGTAGGAAGGCTTACTGCCTAGAGCACACTGCTCAACACAAAGGAGTCTCGTTGACTACAGTCACCTTGAATAATAAAACATAAGACTGAACTTATTTAATGCATCTGCTATGCCAGATTGAGTTTCAGCTCAAGCTTTGACTGCTTTGGTTCTGTAACCTTAAACCCTCACTAGAATAACCTTCGCATCTAAAATCATCTACAAATAATTACACAATATTGATCTCATACATAAATGAGCTCATACACATGATCTTCACATTACTAACAACACCACATACTCCTATATCAAAAATGATCTAGTCAGCTGGCCTATATACCCTTACAATCCTTCATGACTCATGTTGGCTTACATAGATAATACAAAAATGATTATACATGTCGACTCATTACATATATACATAAATAAAAAAATGAATTGACGATTGGTGGATCTCCCAATGATGTTGATCTCCTATACTGGTAACCCATTTTCTAGTTAACTTGCTTGATCTATGAATCATGCCAGCCTCCAATGCCATTACCCATAGAATACTTCCTAACAATGCCTATAAAGTGTCTGTCGGTGAAGTACAAAACCTAAGAATGAAGTCTGAACATGTTTTCATCAATGACAACATTTGAAACCAATCAAATGAGTGTCAATTTCCAACAATCTCCACCTTTGGCATTGACGACAACACTCATGTGAAAAATGATAATGGTTTCCATCTGTCAGTTTCACTTGGAGACTGCTCCCCCTGAGATGAATATTCATCTGTGATCATGATTTGTACAAATACACCATATCTCCTGATGTCAAGGATATATTTTTTCAGCTATATCTCCCTCTTTGACATCAATGTGTGCCAAAACACCTTACTGGAGCTGAATATACTTGAAAATTTCTGGATAGGCTTTCTCCAAAATCTCTAGATAAGTGTCCCAACCAAAATTGAATGTGTCAGATATAGATACAAGTCCATTAAGCATATGAGCATGGGACTCTTTCTTGTTAAGCTCTTCCTATGTGGGCTTACCAACCATATCAATACATTCCTTCTTATGTACACTCAAGGAGTCAGACCGGGGACTCACCAATCCTCTAAGCCCTTCATCTCTCCTTATGATTTTGTCTCTTTCCCTTTCAAGAGCTGAAATTTGGGCTTCTAATACCAAAATATGCCCATCAATAGATGAAGTTAAAGAATTAGAACCATCAAAACAATTGACTATATCTACAATTTTATTCTGAGAATCTACAATCCCTTTATCTATATCTGCAGTAAGTAATCCAGTTATACAAAATACTCTATATATATTTGTACATTGTCTTCAAGCATTATCAATTAACTTCAATTTTTCAGTAATCTCTTTCTTCTCTGATTCAATCAACTAATCAAAAGTATCTCTCTTGGCTTGAGTGAATATTTCCAATGCCCGTCGGTTAGATATTTGCTATAGTGATTGAAAATCCTTAGAAATGTGCTTAGTAATTATTTTGAGCTTTCCAAATGGGCTTGCTCCTTTGTCAAACTGGCACTTCGGTTCAAGTCTATGAAAAATTGGAATTGATTGATCAATTATTCCTATTTCCATTGATCCTTCCTTCATCATCTTTTGAGCAACCATCATCATGAGCTAAGTAGAACTCATCTTATTTATTCTCTTCTTCTCTACTTGGGAGGTGTCAATTAACAACAATGATGTTCTGGCTACTGGTTCCCTATCATATTCCTCTCCCTTTTCCTCTTATGGTTTAATATCTTTAATAACATCCTCTATTGCACTGGTGGCTTTTCCACTTGGTGTAGTATCTGTTACCATTAGTTCCACATGAAGTGTATCCTTAACCTATACATTCTGATCTGGATGACTATCGTCCTCAAAATTTGTAACCTGTACATTTTGTGTATCTGTTATGTGAGATTTTGCCAAGATCAAGGGCACAATTAAAAGTATTAAAATAGAGACAAAAGAATGACAAGAACAAACTGTATTCTCATCAATATGAAAATGATCAACTGGATTCACCAATACAATGAATATAGGCCTTCTTATATAGGCAAGGCCATATGGATGTATGAGCACACAATCATGACATGTGGCTCAATGAGAAACAAGGGTAGGTAAGAAATACTAGGGGTAGGTAGGAGAAATAACATAATATTTCACAAGAGGTGGATGACCTACCGAATGTGGAGTGTAACAACAAAACAAGACCACAAAAGCTGGAATTTCTCCTACAAGCTCTATCCCTATGTGCACACTTCCCTAAGTGTCTCAAATCCAAACTACAAAGAGATGCATTATCCTAAGTTAACTTTAGTAAAGTGTAATAATATCCATAATGAATATTTATTTACATCAACACCCCCCGTTAAGTGCAACTTATGGGAATGAAGACTCAAGTCAACAATGCAAGATGGGTCCCGGCTACTAGGCCATGATAGGTACCCATGTACAATATGAAAATGCAAGCAAAACCATGCAATGCAATCTCTCACAAATGGAGAAAGGGAGAAAACCCAATGGAAAAAAACTCCCACCAAAAAGAGAGCTGAAAGTACAAAAGACTCTCAAAGAAGAAGGACAAAACCTCAAAGAGGAAAAAGTCCCCCCCATAAGAGAGGAAGGAGAAATCAGCTGACCCCCCCTAATGACACATCCGGCACCCACAAGGGAGCTCGCAACTGCTGAACTTACTCTTGATGAAAGGTTTGGTGAATATATCTACAACCTACTCTGCTGTAGGACAATACTGCAAATAAATGACCTGCTCCTGAATCAGCTCTCAGATATAGTGCATATGAATCTCAATGTGTTTGGTCCGCTGGTGCTGGACCGGGTTCTTCAAGATTGCAATAGCACTCTGATTGTCGCAATGTAGAACTATCGGTCGTGGAGTGGTGAACTCAAACTCTGTGAGAATCTGCTAAATCCAAATGGTCTCAGTCGCTGCATTAACAACGCCTCAATACTCAGCCTCAGTCGAAGAAAGAACAATAGCATGTTGCTTCTTGCTCTGCCAACAAATGGGGCCTGAAACAAGGTGAAAACTGTAACCTGAAGTAGACTTATGATCATCAAGATCGCCAGCCCAATCGGAGTCTGTGTAACCAACCAAACGAAGTCTTGTGCCTACTACATAGTGAATCCCATAGTGATGTGTACCCTGGATGTAATGAAGGATGCGTTTGGTGGCTTTCCAATGAAGCTCATGTGGTTCCTACATGAAGCGGGAAACCATACCAACTACAAATGAAATATCAGCACGTGTATGGGCTAAGTAGATGAGACTACCCACAAGCTGATGATACAAAGTGGCATCAACTGGTAGAGAAGAACACTAAGCCTCAAGCTTGACTCCTGAAAGAAAGGGAGTCAGTGCAGGCTTACAATCAGCCATATGAAAGCATGCAAGTAGATCAAGAGCATACTTGGGCTGCGATAGTGTAATCCTAGAAGGTGACTATGAAATCTCTATCCCGAGAAAGTAGTGCAAAAGACCTAAGTCAGTCATTGCAAATCTGTCATGCAAAGCAGATTTGACCTTGCTAATGATGGATGCAATACTCCCTATAATGATCAAGTCATCAATATAGAGCACAAGTATCAAATGAGAGTCATCCTGTCGCAAAATGTAGACATTCAGATCGGAATGACACCTGGTGAACCCTGTGGAGAGAAGAAAGGAATCCATCTTGGCATACCAAGCCCTGGGGACCTGCTTAAGGCCATAGAGAGATTTCCTTAGTCTGCAAACCAAGGAAGTATCCTAGATGAAACCCTATGGCTGCTCCATATAAATCTCCTTATCAAGATCACCATGAAGAAAATCACTCTTCACATCCATCTGATGTACAACCCAACCATGAGCTACAACAATAGCAAGTGTCAAGCGAATGGAGTTCATCTTGGCTATGGGGGCAAAGGTCTCAGTATAGTCAACACCTGCTACCTGGGAGATGGACTAAATCTCATGTGTTGTTCCTCATCAAGGAACTATACTCTTCCTCCATAGCTTGGTCCCACTCAGGAACCCCTGATGCTTCCCTAAATGTCTATGGATCGGAAGTGGTAGCAATGAATGCATGTGGAAGATCCTGATGTTGTGATCGATTTCTCCGTGTATCTGAATGATCTCCAACAAGAGAACCCGTGGACTCAAGTGTCTGTCAAGCCCAACGAGGTCTAGGGGGAGGTGGAGAATGAGGCTCCTCAACAACAAGTGGACCCTGCAGAGGTGTAACCCTATGAGTTGAAGTTGAAGGAGTCTCATCATCTAAATCACTAGCATCACTATCCACAATGGAGGAAGGTGAAGGAGGTAGAGAGGCTAAGCTAGGAGAGCTTTCCTCTCCGTGAACACTCCTCTCCGTGAACACCTCATGTGTCTCAAGATCCATTAGTCTATATGCCTTAACACCCTCAGGATATCCAACAAATATGCAAGGCTGACTCTATGGTTCCAATGCCTTGCGTTACTACGGAGGTATGTGAGCCCATGCTGGACACCTAAAGACTCTGAAATGTCTCACAATTGGTTTCCTACCAGCCCAAGCTTCAAAAGGAGTAATACCTTGCAAAGATTTGTGAGGAACTCGATTCTAGATGTGTGTGGCACAATTGATAGCCTCGGTCCAAAAAGCGGGATCAAGAGAACGTGCATGAATCATACAGCTAGCCATTTCTTTGAGAGTTCTATTCTTGCATTCTGCAACTCCGTTCTGCTGTGGAGTGTATGCTATAGAATGCTGAAGATCAATCCCCTCAAATGTACAAAAATCCTCAAGTCTCTTGTTCACATATTCCCTTCCATTATTTGTACGAAGAATCTTGACCACTTTCCCGGATTGCTTCTCCACACGAGTCTTGAAGTCTTGAAATCTATCAAATACTTCACTCTTATGAATAAGAAAGTAGACCCAAGTGAAGCGGGAGTAGTCATCAATGAAGGTGAGGACATAGCGGGCCTTACTAAATGAAGGTGCTAGAAATGGACCTGCTACATCACTGTGAACAAGTTGAAGAACTTCCAAAGCTCTCCAAGCTTTCCCTTTATCAAACATTTCCTCAGGATGCTTGCCCATGGAACAACATGAACATACACCCTCTGAAAAACTGATTCAAGGTAGACCTGTGACCATGTCTTTAGTGTTGAGCTACTGAAGATAGTGGTAGTTGAGGTGACCAAACTGCTCATGCCATAGCTTACTTTCTGAATTTGAATGAGTAAGCAAGGCCCTAGAAGGTGAACTTGGCACAAAGTGGGAGAATGAATAAAGCCTTGAGTTGTCATTGACTTGTCCCACTGCTACCAAGGCATCATCATCAAGTTCCTTTACCACAACTAAATTTGGTGTAAACTCAACCTTTTTCCCATTCCCATAGTGAGTGATTTGGTAGATAGAGAGAAGGTTGGTAGACAAGTTAGGAACATAGAGAACATTCTCAAATGTTCCATCATCCATGTCAACTGAACATTTCCCTTCAACCTCTACTTGTGTATCATAACCTATGTAAATGTGAGGTACCTTAGATGGCTCCAATGAAGAAAACTGCTCCTTTGTAGAACCCATGTGATATGAGGCACCCGAGTCAAGTATCCACTACTGTGAAGAACCTGTTGTAGCCACAAATGCTTGCCCTTTTCCCTTAGAATGTGTGGAAGAGGAAGGAGATGAATCCTTCTTTGTGTAGGTGGATGGCAAGTTGATGTTGTTTTTCTTAAGAAGATTAGTTAACTCATCAACTTGTTTTGTGTGGCGTCGATGCTCATCATGACCATACTTCTTGCAATATGCACAAGTTGGTTTATCCTTCTTAGGTGGTGTCCCCTTCTTGGAAGAGGATGAAAAATCACCTTGTGGTGGAGAGGATGATTGTCCTTTTTCCTATTGTGGTTGTGACTTAGATTGCTTCTTCTTCTTGTTGGAATCTTTGCCTTGACTTCCTTGATTCCCTTGATTAGCCACCAAAGCCTTGGACTTTGAAGACTTGAGAAACCCCATGTTCAACAACTTAGATTGTTCCAATATCAACATTTCTATGAAAGCATCAAATGAAGGCATAACATAGGAACTCCCCACTGTCAAATGATGAGTTTGGAAGCTAGACACAAATGCTGCATATTCTGGTGCAAGCTTGTCCAACAAGCTGAATATCAATTGAGCATCCTTTTTGTCAATTCCACAATCCTTAAGCTTTGCTCTTAGCTCATTTACTTTGGTGACATAATCTTGGATTGTATCAAAACTCTTGGGATCCAAGTTGGTGAGATCATTGTCAATCTTATAACCTCTGATTTCATCAACTTGACCATACAATTTCTGAAACATATCCCAAGCATCTTTGATTGTAGTACACTTTTCAATATGAAAGATAAGGTCATCTGATACATACTTGTGCAAAGTTCCAAGAGCCATGCAATCCTTAGTGAGCCATTCTATTTGAGCATTAGGATCAACCTTAAGATCAGGTGGTGCTGCTATTGTTCCATCTATGTAATGCGTGAGACCTTTTTCCATTAATTTGCTCCATACTTTAATTTTCCATGATGCATAATTATGTGGAGTTAAAGGTGGAAATTTATGAGGACTCATTGCAACAAAAATGAAAGAGCACAAGGAAAGAGAGGCACAATCACACAAGACACCCCCCCAAATTCACTCAATCAAACCCCCCCCCCCAAAAGTGATGATTTGGCACTTTATACTTAGTGCATGTACAATGGGCCACCTGCAAAAAATGGCAAAGTGGACTTGTGATTTCAATTTTACAACTGCCTCAATAAGGTCAAAAGAGTCTCAAACTAATAATGCAAGAGATCTAAACTAAGATCCAAGCAATTTACAAGTACCAAATAGGCCAAATAAGACCAATATCTGAAAGTTCAATTTCTACTTAAAATATCTAAAATCTTATCATAGATTATGAAAGTAGATGAAAAAACATGCACTTTAAAAAAAAATGGCACCTGAAAAGGAGGTCGTATGAGCTCAAACAAGGCCTTTAAAGTTGCATAATTGAGGATTGGATAGGTACAGCTGAGAGAATCTAAAAATTCTGAAAACCCTACGCACCAAAACAAGAAAATAACCACACCACTGCAAAGAGCATGAAAAATTAGCTCAAATAAAAAAAATATCACCCAAAAAGGAGCAAAATTGAGCAAGTTATGGGCCTCCAAAGTTGACCCAGAAAACCAAACTGCTCAACGGAGAGGGGTCTAAAAAATTTCCAAAGAAAATACTAACTGGGCGTGGACTATGCGCTGTTGACTGAGTAGAAGGTACGGATCCCAAAAAAATTTCAAACTGGAAAATAATTTTCAAGAAATATATTTTTTTTTTTTGAAAAAAATCTGAAAATTCCATACCGTACCGTCCGAATTGGGCAGAAAATTTCCTCCACACCCAAAAATCGATTTTTGCCAAAATAGGTCGAATTTATACTCAATTTTTAGGGAAATGGTCTCCCGGATGCAATGGTGAGGTTGAAAATGCTCTAAGATGCCTCCAAAAAATGTAGTCCCTTAGATCTGAAAATAGAAACCTTCCACAATGTCTCCAAAAACCAATCAATGAAGCCCCAATGGCTTTGATACCATGTGAGATTTTTCCAAGATCAAGGGCATAATGAAAATTATTAAAATAGAGACAAAAGAATGACAAGAAAAAACTGTATTCTCATCAATATGAAAATGATCAACTGGATTCACCAATACAATGAATATAGGCCTTCTTATATAAGCAAGGCCATATGGATGTACGAGCACACAATCATGACATGTGGCTCAATGAGAAACAAGGATAGGTAAGAAATAGTAGGGGTAGGTAGGAGAAATAATATAATATTCCACAAGAGGTGGATGACCCTCTGAATGTGGAGTGTAACAACAAAACAAGACCACAAAAGGTGGAATTTCTCCTACAAGCTCTATCTCTATGTGCACACTTCCCTAAGTGTCTCAAATCCAAACTACAAAGAGATGCATTATCCTAAGTAAACTTAAGTAAAGTTTAATAATATCCATAATGAATATTTATTTACACCAACATGTTAGTATATGTACATTATCTACTTCTTATGGTATCTCCTCTATGTCCTGTACATTTGATTCTATCAGGGGCTCTACATCCAATGCCTTAGTATCTTTCAAAATTTTAGGCTGGATACCTACTGTACCTTTTCCTTTCCCTTCAACCAGTATGTTAGTAGTCTCAGTCTTGGCTTTCGATGAAGAGAACAAACAAGGGTTATCAACAAAGAATTGTGTTAGGACCCGGAGGCAACTTTGAGGGGGGGGGTTTGAATCAGTTGTCTATTATTTTCAACCCAAATATAAATTAACCAAACTTAATGCATAATACCTATAAACCAAACTTAATGTCGGTAGACAGTTTAACAGTTAATAACAATATCGATAAATTTTAATGCATGAAATAGAAAGAAAAATAACATCCGCAACACATAACACTGATATTTGTACGTGGAAACCCTGTAAGGGGAAAAACCATGGTGGGAAACCTTATTCACAATTAGATGATACTACTGTAGATAGTATGTGCGTACAAAATGGGGTCTGTACATGCAAAAAGACCAACCACCTAGAGCTCACTACTCAATCCAAAAATGGGAGTCACACTGACTACAATTGGATGGTTAAATCCAATGATAATGTACTGATCAAAATAGCATCTTGATATGCTGGATTCAGTACTGGTTAAGCTCTGATTGTCTTCTTCATACCTTCCTTGAATCTTCAAATGATGTCTGCATGTATAGCTCTACTTATATTCACATATAACTTATTACATTCCCTTTCACACCTTCTTCATAATCTCACAAATGAGATCTTACATATATACCAAAACCTAAGACCAAATGTGTAGGTCAGCTCACTAAGAATATTACAATTAAATCAATTATAAATGAATCAATATGCGATACATCATGTTGGCTCAATGCATTTACAATAATAACCAATCAATAAAATATCTCCATAACGTGTTGTGCTAATCTGTAATAGATAACACTTGCCGGTCCATAACCTAGACCTATTTGTCGGTAACTGCAAATATGCAAACTTGATTAGACCAATAACCAAATCACCAAAACCAAGTGTCCAAACAATGTCTTCAACATTACCAAGTAATATCCAAATGATAACAGATCATCCTCAGTGTCGGTGAACAATATAACCTACCGATGAACCAGATACCGGTGATTGTGCATAAGTTACTGAACATGCCGGTGAACATAACCAAAGATCTTTAGTGCTAATAAGTATTCACAAGTGTTGACAAGTGTTGACATCAATGACAAAACCAATGCAACACATTGATAATACCAACAATCTCCCCCTTTGGCATTGATGGCAACACAAGATGGAAAAACCATCTAAGTGCCAAAGCAGAAATGCCAAAAACCAAAAACCAACAATCTCCCAAAGAGATCATTAACCAGAAATCAAAATACAGATACAGAGAGTAAAAATATCTCCCCCAATGAATAATCTCTCCCCAAAAGATAATGTGTTTTTCCATAGATATCTCTCCCCCTTTGACATCAAATGGCAAAGCAATACAAAACCAAATTTATCCAATCTACTCTCCCTGAGAAGTAGCTCTCCTTCATCAAAGCCGGAAAAATATTTCTCTGTTAATTCTGTTGGTCTGATGCCATGCTCCAACTATTTAAGTTTCTACCGGTGAGGGTATAACTCCAAGCTGCTCTCTTGGATATTCAAAAGTTTCCTTAGGCAAAGGTTTAGTAAAGATATCTGCAATCTGTTCTTTAGTATTCACATAAACCAATTTCACTTCTTTTTCTTCAACACTCTCTTTTAGAAAATTGAATTTAATAGAAACATGCTTAGTTTTAGAGTGAAATACCAGATTCTTTGAAATATCAATTGCTACCATATTATCACAGTAAATCATTAAAGGTTCTTTGCATTTTACCTTTATGTCCTTCAACATTTGCTTAATCCATAATACTTGTGTACAATTAGTTGCTACAACAACATATTCTGATTTTTTGTTGATAGTGATGTACAACTTTGTTTCTTGCTCAACCATGAAATTGGTCTACTACCAAGGAAAAATGCTCCACTGGTGTTGTTTTTTTTGTCATCTACATCTCCTGCCCAATTTGCATCTATGTATGTACATATCATCTTTAGCATAAACCAAGATTTGTTGTGCCTTGTAGGTACCGAAAAATCCTTTTTACTGTTGATTCATGATTTTCCTTAGGATTACTTTGAAATCTTGAAACAATACATACTGCATTCATAATAGCAAGTCTTGTTTGTGTCAAATAAAGTAATCCACCAATCATAGATTTATATCTTTTTAGATTAACAAGTGTTGACTCATCCTTCAATGATAGTTTATCAGTTGTAGTCATAGGAGTACTTACCGGTTTAGAGTTTTCCATACCAAATTTATTTAGAAGTTCTTTCAAGTACTTTGATTGATTTATGAATATTCCTTTATTAGTCTACGAAACCTGCAATCCTAAAAATAATTTTATCTCCCCAATCATAGACATTTCAAATTCTTCCTGCATCTTATTAGAAAAGTCTTTACATAATCTTTCTTCTCCTCCAAAAATGATATCATCAACAAAAAATTCAATAACCAAGATGTCATCATCAGTCACTTTGTAATATATGTTGTTGTTAGCATTACCTTTAGTGTAACCAGGCTTCAAAAGATATTTGTCCAATCTAGCATACCAAGCTCTAGGAGCTTGCTTCAATCCATATAAATCTTTCCTTAACTTGCAAACCATATCTTAGTCATCTGTCAAAGAAAATCCATCAGGTTGTTCAATGTAAACATCCTCTTTAAGATCACCATTCATAAATGCACATTTAACATTCATTTGATATACTTTATAGTTCTTGTGTGCTACAAAAGCTAAGAATAATGTGACTGCTTCAATTCTAGCTACCGGTACAAAGGTTTCATTGTAATCAATTCCTTTTTTCTGTGAATATCCCTTACACACTAATCTTTCTTTGTTTTTGATTACCTTACCATCTTTATTAAGTTTATTTCTGAATACCCATTTAGTTCCAATTACATTTTTGTTTTTAGGCCAAGGAACCAGTGTCCATGTGTTATTCTTTTCAATTTGTTCTAATTCATCTTCCATAGCCTGAATCCAATGTTTATCTTCACATGCCTCATTAATAGATGATGGTTCAATTTGAGAAACTAAACATACCTCTTCATTTTCTAGTCTTCCTCTAGTCATAACACCTTGATACTTATTCCGAATTATCTGACTTTCAGAGTGATTCAATCTTACATACCTGAGTGTATTCACTTGTTGTTGTTATTCAGTCACTGTGGAATTCTCGGATTATGATGGTGTGACTAGATCAAAATTTTGTACCAGCGTACTCATTGTAGGTTCATTTGTGATTATCTCAACTGTCGGTTCAGAGTCCATAGACCTTCAATTACCTCTAAACTGTTCATCAATCTTCACATTTGCATTCTCAATGATTTTCTGCAATCTCTTTTTAAAACATCTATATGCCTTGATCTTAGATGAATAACCAAGAAATATTCCTTCATCACTTCTAGGATCAAATTTTATAATATAATCATCTCTCCTAATATAACATTTGCTTCTAAATATTCTGAAATATTTAAGAGTATGAGTATTACCAAACCATAGTTCATGAGGGGTCTTACTGGTTTCACCTTTGATGTGAACTTTGTTGAATGTATATACAGCTGTATTGACTGCTTCTCTCCTATATACATGAGGTAGGTTTACTTCTGATATCATTCTTCTAGCTGCATCCAAAATAGTTATGTTCTTCCTTTCCACAACTCCATTTTGCTGGGGTGTCTGAGGTGCTGATATTTGTCTTCTAATTCCATTCTCTTCACAGAATCTATTAGATTCTTTATATGTGAATTGACCTCCTTGATCCGATCTCAAACATTTAATTTTCTTACCAGTTTCATTCTCTACCATTACCTTGAATAGTTTTAATTTCCCAAAAGCTTATGATTTCTCCTTGAGAAAAGTAACCCAACACATTTTAGAATAATCATCAATGATTAGTATAAAATATCTATCTCCTTGTAAACTTCTAGTTCTTGTTGGACCCCATAAATCAGTATGCATTAAGTCAAGAACATCATTGGATTTTTCTGGAATACTCTTAAAAGTTTCTCTAACTTGCTTTCCAAATTGACACTCCTTACATACCGGGTTGTGAGGTTTAACAATCTTAGGTAAATCCCTTACTACCTTAGTTGCACTAATTTTCACAATGCAATCAAAATTTACATGACAAAGTCTTTTATGCCATAACCAAATTTCATCAATATATGCAATCAAGCATGTCATCTCATTGTTATTCAAATGAAAGATATTACCTCTAGTCTGATTATCGGTTGCAATTTCCAAACTAGTTCTATTCATGATTTTGCATTTACCATTCTTGAATTGTAAGTGAAATCCTTTTTCAACTAATTGACCAAGACTCAAAAGATTATCCATCAAACCTTCAACATAATAAACTTTGTCAGTATTGTGCTTACCATCAAAAGATATAGTACATTTTCCTCTGATTAAACAAGCTTTATCATCCCCAAATATTACTAGACCTCCATTGTACTCCTGAAAGGTTAAGAATTTACTTTTATCACCAGTCATATGATGTAAACACCCCAAATTAATGATCCATTCATCATTTTCTTCAATTTTAGGTGTCAGGGCCTGCTCTACCGGTTGAACAGTAGGTGTCGGTCGATCTTTTGTTATTGCAGAAAAAGACCATCCATTGTCTATCGGTTCCTCATCAGAATTATTAGTAACTCCTTCATCAGCACAGTAACATGATTTGTCTCTATTCTTCTTAAATCTGTATCTCTAATATTCAGGGTTAGGCTTATATGTTCTTTTAGCTTCTTCTTTCAATCTTGCATGTCTATTAGGACACCTAGATGCCATATGAACATTTTTTTTGCTGTTAAAACATTTAAATGGTGCTTTACCTTCATACTTACTTCCAATTGGACCTTTAGACATTTTCCTTGCAAATAGTGCTTCAAGCTCTTCAAGTTCTTCATTCTCTCTTCTGATTTCTTTAAGTTCACTAGCATAGAGTGCTTTCCAATCATATTTTTCAGATGATGATGATGATGCTATAGATGATGAAGCTTTGAAAGCCAAATCTATCTTAATTGTAGCAACAAGACCAAATTCCTCAAGTTCAAAAGCTGAAACTTTTCCAAGCAAAGTATCTCTAGATACTGATGTATTAGGCATTGTTCTCAATTCATTAATGGCAATTACTTTCATCTTGTATGTCGGTGGAAATTCTCTTAAAAATTTAGAAACAATTTCATCTTCACTTAAGGATCCTCCACAACATTATATACCCAAAACAATTTCATTAACTCTTTCCATAAAAGCATAAATTTTTTCATCTTCTTCCATTTTCAGATTTTCATACTTGACCCAAAAGCATTTAATTTTTGCAATTTTGATAGTGGTATCACCTTCATTCAATGTCTCCAATTTATCCCAAATAGCTTTAGCAGTAGATCAGTCAGATAATCCCATGATTTGCTGATCTGCCAATGCACTCAAAAGTGCTTCTCTTGCTTTGCAATCATTCTCTTGATCTTTAGCCAAGGTTGGTGGATTAGGTTGACTCTATGTAGGACCAACATAGCCATTCTTTGTAACATCCCAGGTGTCTTTTCCAATGCAATTCAAATGTGTCTCCATTCTGATCTTCCATATACCATAGTTAGTTCCGTCAAGCTTTGGACTGTCCTTCCTGAAATAGTTACTTGCCATAGAATCTCCTCAAGCTATTTAACTTCTGCAAAAAGAGGACTTAGCTCTGACACCAATTGTTAGGACCCAGAGGCAACTGAGAGTGGGGGGGGGGTGAATCAATTGTCTATTAATTTCAACCCAAATATAACTTAACCAAACTTAATGCATAATACTGGTAAGCCAAACATAATGTCGGTAGACAGTTTAATAGTTAATAACAGTACCGATAAAGTTTAATGCATGAAATAGAAAGACAAATAACATCCACAACACATAACATAAATATTTGTACGTGGAAACCCTATAAGGAGAAAAATTATGGTGGGAAACCTTACCCACAATCAGATGATACTACTACATATAGTATATGTATATAAATGGGGTCTGCACATGCAAAAAGGCCAACTTCCTAGAGCTCACTGATCAATCACAAAATGAGAGTCACACTAACTACAATTGGATGGTTATCAAAATAGCATCTTCATATGCTAGATTCAATATCGGTTAAGCTCTGGTTGTCTTCTTCATACCTTCCTTGAATCTTCAAATGATGTCTATGTGTATAGCTCTGCTTATATTCCCATATACCTTATTACATTCCCTTTCACACCTTCTTCATAATCTTACAAATGAGATCTTACATATATACCAAAACCTAAGACCAAATGTGTAGGTCGGCTCACTAGGAATATTACAATTAAATCAATTACAAATGAATCAATATGCAATGCATCATGTTGGCTCAATGCATTTACAATAATAACCAATCAATAAAACATCTCCATAACATGTCATGTTGATCTGGAATAGATAATGCTTGCTAGTCCATAACCTCAACCTATTTGTCGGTAACAACAAATATACAAACTTTATTAGACCAATAACCAAATCACCAAAACCAAGTGTCCAAACAATACCTTCAACATAACCAAGTAATCTCTAGATGATAACAGATCATCCTTAGTGTTGGTGAACAATATAACCTATCGGTGAACCAGATACCGGTGACTGTGGATAAGTTATTGAACAGGTCGATGAACATAACCAAAGATCTTTAGTGCTGATAAGTGTTCACAAGTGCTGAAAAGTGTTGACATCAATGATAAAATCAATGCAACACATCCATAATACCAAAAAATTGAACCCATACCTTGTGAGTTTCAATGATTATTTCATTAACCCTGCCTACCATAAGATTAATTATCATGTGCTTACTGCAGAAAATTGTTCTTTCTGCAACTTCAAGGATCATATCCAACTCATTTGGAGTAATTGATCCACAAGTAGTTAATAACTCTTGAATTTTTATGCGCTTATCCTCCTCCATAGAAGATACTCTCCCAGCTCTAGATTGTTATACAATTGTGTCATTCTTTGCTTCTCAATTTCTAACAAAGTCTTCTTAAATATATCCCGGTATAACAAAACGGCTTCCTCAATTTCTTTCTTCTCATTATCTTCATCTAAGTGCTCATAATAATGTTGTACATTTTCCACCATACCATCCTTGGTAATTTCATCTATCAGTTATGCACAAATCTTGGGAGGGATTATAGATACATTATCAGATACAATAGCAAGGTATATGTCATCCTTCTTCTTTCTTCTGTCGGAACCAGATGGTGCAGAAGGTGTAAGAGATGTTTCCTTTGGAGCTCTTTTCTTTGCAGGTTGGTTGGTTGGGACCTTGATTGTGACCCTTTTTACTAGTTGCTTCCTTGCTTCCTCCTTATATTCCTCACCTTTCTTCCTAAATACCCTCTTGAATACTAGAGGAGTGTCATCTTCAGTTCCAGAGTTTGATGGAATAGGCTCAATGAAGATTTCAAGCTCTTTCCTCTTCCCTCCTTTTGTCAAGACAACATCCATTAAGGCCTTGATGTCCTGGGATACTTTTTCAACAAATTTGTTTGGCTTACCTTAATGTTTCTCCCTCTTCTTTTGATTGAATTCAGTTTGAACCTCTTTCTTTTTTGCTTTGCAGTACTGAAAGACTTTCCAGCCTGATCAATTGGAGCATCAATCAACATTTAAGCATAAGCATCTAGAATCTCAGCATCAACCTCATATCCCATCTCCTGTGTCGATATGTTTTGGAGTTTAACTACTTCCACTAAGTTTTCATCCTTTTTGACCATAAAGTAGATCTCGGTTGAGTATTTCCCAACAATGTGTTTAGGAACCCTCTCTCTGGATTTGATTACTTTCTAAAATTCCTTGAAGTAACCCAAAACCTTATCATCTCGTAGGCTACCTAGGCTAGCAATAGATTGCTTCAATTGTCTACCAACTGGGATATCAAATTTCCACTATCTCTTCCCAAAACTAGGAGTTTCATTAAGGGAAAATAGCATCAAGAAGACAATGAGATTCCCATACCAGAATATCCCTTTTTTCTCTCCTTTAATCTTTCTTAGGTTAATTAACAACTGATTAATAATCCATCCACAAAGATTTATTTTCTCATTTTCCCTCATAATCTTATGTGTGGCATATATGCATGAGCTAGAAACTAAATTGAGACAATTGGATTGAGTTACCTTATACCCAATGATCATGCTACAAAATTTGATGTCTTGGTTAGTGATGGTGCTGACCCTCATTGATTGTCGGTCCAAAGTTGTGCCGATGAGTTTGTTAACTTGATCATTTGAAATCTTTTTCTCTAGACGCTGACAAATCTGTGGCAAACCGATGATGGACCTAATTGCCTCCTTCGTGATCTTATAAGGCTTGTCCAACCAAATGAACTCTCTATGAACTCTTCTTAGTACATTTCACATGATCTCATCTTCGAATTGAAGGATATCAAGAATGCCAATAAACCCTAGATCCTCAATGTTCTTATACTCGAGCTTGATCTTTCTAGAATCACCAGTCAACTCATTCATATACATATTCTTTATGTCACTAGTATCGATATCCTCAATGTGGCAGTGAATATATGCTCTGACATCTTCCACATAAATAACTCCTTCTGGAACAAGTGAAAATGTGCCAACTGAATCATCTGACATGGCAATATGCGGGCATTGCTTGAGAATTGGCTTGGGATGATCCTTAACCTCGACAATAGTTGGATTTGCAATGAAAGTAGGTTTACATGATGATCAAGCTTCCATGATGAAAGATGAATGTGATAAATACTTGAGAAATGGTTACCACTAAAAAACCCTAGACCATTCTTCCTATTGCTGGTGAAATCATTGATGAAGATTTCTGATCGCATTGAATCACCTTAGAATCGCTCTATATCGCTCTTAATGGCTCTGAATGTAAGGTGATAAAAAATGAAGTGGATTCAATATTTTAACCTTCAAAAAACCCTAATCCATCATTGATATGAATGTCTTCTGGTGGAACATACTGGATCTCGGTCAAACATCTCCATAGTGGATAAACCTTTTCCAATGTCTGGAACTTCTTCTAGATCTCCTTCTCGGGGCTTATGCAATATTTTCATGAAATTTGCCTATCCCTAAGGCATTTGCCTCAGTTACCAGAGGATCTTCTTGCCAGTGCAAGAGTAATCTCCTTTGTCAGTTGAGTAACCAGAGTAATTCCATCTCTTGATTAATCATCTGACTTCTTGACGCATTTCTTAGTATGATCTTGTTGGATTTCATTGATCTTTTCTTTCCCTTTATCATTTGATCCATCATTGTTAACCGGTGGATTTTTGCTTCTACAAAACTTAGCTATGTATCCAATCTTGTTACATGCATAGCATGTAATATTGTTCTTTTGAATTATTTTTCTATAACTGCTATAATTTCTTGACCTGCACTGATTAGCCATATGTCCAAATTTTCCACATGCATGATATTTTGCATTCATTCTGTAATCTTTTGTCTTATGATCATACTTATTGTGTTTAGAACACTAACTGGGAGTAGACTTATAGTTTTTATTTTCTCTATTTCTACATTGCCTAGCCATATGGCCAAATTTATTACAAACAAAACATCTACCATTGAATTTGTAAGCATTAAGATCCCTTACCGATGTCTTTTGGTTCTGATCTTCATTTGCAATACTCAAGATTTGACCTTGTTCAGGTCCAAGTCCACTAGAATATCCATTCCATCTTTCATTTTTCAATAATTCATCAAGTTGTGCTAAACTAACCTTGAATTTGTCCTTGTACTTATTTGCAATAGTCAAATCATCTCTTAGGATTATCATTTGTCTTTCAAGTTCTTATTCATTTCTTTGAGATTGTACTAATTATGTTCTCAATATATCATTTTCATGAGCCTACCGGATTCATTCCTCAAATCTATATTTCAAAGATCTCCCAAGGTTTTCTTCATTCATCTTTCGGTCTTCAATCTCCTCTGACATCCTCATAGTTAGGGCTTGCATTTCATTCCTCATGACCATATTCTCTTGACTCTACTTCTGACATTTTTTATTAAGGGCATATTTCTCTTCCTTATCCTGATTTTGCAGAAGTTCCTTCCTCCTAGCTTGAACAGATGGCAGCCTCTCCTATAGCATAAGAATGGATTCCTTGGTAGAATTCAATTCATCTTGTAACGTCAAGTTCTTCATCCTTTCAATATGATAATCTTCAAGTGCTATCTCAAGTTGCTTCTCCATACTCATATCCATGGATTTTAGATTCAGGATCTTACTCAAGATGTTAGACTTCCTCTGAGGAAAAAGGCTCTAATGCCAATTGTTGGAATCCAAGAACACTAAGAGGGGGGGGGGGTATGAATCAGTGTTCTGTCAGTTTGTTCAATTTTAGCCTTATTATAACATGCATTCACCAATTGATAAACTGACACCTATATAATTGAAAGAAGTAAAGAAATCAATGAACCAATCACACAAATGAATACCATATCATAGAGAGTTTATACATGGAAAACCTCAAAGAGAAAAAACCATGGTGGTATTTGTGACCCACAATATAAATCCACTGGCCATATGAAAATATATTACTTAATATGGGGGCATGCACATGCACGAAGGCTTACCGCCTAGAGTACACTGATCAACACAAAGGAGTCTCATTGACTATAGTTACTTAGAATAAGAAAACATAAGATTAAACTTATTTAATGCATCTACTATGCCTGATTGAGTTCAAGTTCAAAATTTGATTGTTCCGATTCTATAATCTTAAACGCTTACCAAAATAACCTTCGCATCCAAAATCATCTACATATCATTACACAATATTGATCTCATACATAAATGACCACATACACATGATCTTGGCATTACTAACAACACCACATACTCCTATATCAAAAATGATCTAGTCAACTCACCTATATACCCTTACAATCCTCCATGACTCATGTTGGCTTACATAGATAATAGAAAAATGATTATACATGTCGGCTCATTACATATATACATAAATAAAAAAATGAATTGTTGATTACCAAATCTCCCAATGATATTGGCCTCCTATATAGACACCTTGTTTGTCGGTTAACTTGCTTGATCTGTAAATCATGTTGGGCTCCAATGTCGGTACCCATAGTGTCCTTCCTACCGGTGAAGATACCTGCTAGTGCTGGTGAAGTACTAAACCAAAGAATGAAGTCAGAACATGTTTACATCAATGACAACATATGAAACCAATCAAATGAGTGTCAATTGCCAACAGGATAGTGATAGACGATGGAAGAAATGAATAGTTGGGATAGATGGATGGATTACCATGAAGTAAGATCATAGATAGTGCTAGATGATGGAAGCAATGAATAGGTAGGATAGATGGTATGTGGTAACCCTTCTCGATCAGACTTATTAGACTGATATTTTGTTGCAGTTTACTTTTCAGTTGATACATTCTGCTAAACATTATTTAGACATATTGGATATTATTTCATATTTATCTGGATATGAGATGTATGAGTTATTTTCAGTATTTCAGTACTTGTGATTGTAGCATTTATGGATTATTGCATTGTACTGGCACCTTACTTTATCTATGTGATGTGTCATATATATGTTGCGTGTTTGCGATTGTATTGGATGCAAGGGGATGATTTTCCTTCGCTCACTTCGGTAATAGGGAACATCGTGATTCTCCTTCATTGGTGTGTGTGCCATGTACTCTATATTTATATGCATGCATGTGTGATTCGATGATGTAGTATATTGTAGGTACAAGTATCGGGTAGGTATGGGGTATTGTCTCCACCTGGCCTCATAGGTCTGAGTGTGCCTTATATGTCCGATGGGAGTGGAGGAGATAGCTATTGACCCTAAATCTTACCCTCAGTCTACTCTTGTGAGTGTCACCAATCGATCGTCCATTCCTTTTGTTTGGCCTTCGAGTCTTCTTGTATTTTCCTTAGTTTGCGTGCCATAGTGGGTTTGATTATTTATTTAAGTTTAAGTCATCATTCATTGTTGGTATAAGAAATTTATACATTATTATGCCTTTATGTCTTGAACTTAGCTTATTTGGTTAATTTATTAGATTTAAATCTATAGTTATTTTATTTTGAAAAAATAACCATGCTTAGATCAAATGAAAAGAAGTAAAATAAATAAAGTTAATTCTATTTCTTTTAGATTTAAAGAAAAATAAAAATAGAGTTAAATTATTGATTTTCACTTTTGTTGAAAAGTTAATTAAATTTCATTATGGGAGAAATGTAATTTTTTCAAAATAAGGAAATTTCCATTTACATTGGAAGGAAAATAGAAAAAGTCAATTTGTTTATTAAATGTTTTTCATGAGAAAAATATTTCAACCTCAAAGCTTAGGTTAAGATATTTTTCCCTATTTATCCCTAAAAATATTTTTGGAAAGGAGGCTTGTTTTTGGAATAAAATGCTTGTTTTGGAGTGAGGAAAATTCTGGAAAAAATGTTTTGGAAGGAAGAACTTGGTTTTGGTCTATTAATTTGTTGAAGGATAGAAGTGTTAGGATTCCCACAGATACTGAGAGGTGGGGGTGAATCAGTATCTAACTTGTATATTGAATTTCATAACTTAAAACATGTAGAACATATTAGAATAGTGTATCGGTAAACAAGAAGTAATGCAATAAACAGAGATAAAAGCAACCACATAAAAAACACACCATAACACAAAGATTTAACGAGGAAACTCGGTGTGGGAAAAACCTCGGTGGGATTTGTGACCCACAATATTCGCTTACTAGCCAATAAGAGAATATTACAGCTACAAAAGGGGCCTGCACATGCAGGAAGGCCAAGTGCCTAGAGCACACTACTCAAAATAGAAGTCTCACTGACTTACAAAATGGATTATATAAATCTGGTGTCTTGTACTGCTTCAGAATAGCATCTATAATGCCAGATCCAATACCAGTTTATGCTCTGCTTCTTACATAAACCCTTAACCTATAATTCACATAATAGGTCTGCCTAATTACATTCCATATCTTGCTTCTAAATATGCTACAATGATCTCTTATATATATGAGTCATTTTACAATGTTACCAAGTCAACTTATAAATATTTTACAATAATAAACAAAATATATTACAACAAAAATCCTATCGGCCTCTGTGCCGATATGCTTCCTGTCTCTGTCAGTGTTGGTGTAGAGTCTGATCTTGCTAGTGCCTGTGGAATGTCTTTCCAGTGTCATAGGATTGTAAGGTTGCCATCAATGATAAAACCTTCAATCACCTACAATGTCTCATTCAAGTGTGCATATGCCAACAATCTCCCCCTTTGGCATTGATGACAACACTAATGAGAAAATTTCAAAAGTGTATCCAAAACTTGTAATCGAAAAATTGTTTCCAAAAATGTGTACCAAAAATATATGAGCTCCCCCTAAGCAGATAAGTCTTTTGCTGATTATTTTCTCATACTACTACTCCCCCTTTGGCATTAATGACAAAGGTTGTCAAGGTGTCAATAGAGTTGTAGTTTCTTGTCTCAACCTTGTAACTGGGTGGTTACAATTTGAAAAATATCTGCCAAAACCAAATTTATGCTTTCCATAAACTTCTTACTATCTTTTATTTCTAACAAATCTCACATTTATGTCGGTCATACTAACAAATCTCACATTTATGTCGGTCACATCATTAACCCTTAGAGACCTTCTGTCGGATGTTGCACCAGTTAAGTTCATTACCAGGTCATTTGAGACCTTCTTTGTCTTGTCTGGTCTGCTACTGGTGGAGGGTAACCCTGTTACAACTTTCACAGCTTCCTTTGTAATTTTATGGATGGATTCAAGCCAAAAGAATTCACCATGTACTCTGCTTAACACTATCCTAATAACTTCCTTAGGAAAGTCTCAAATGCTAAGGATCTCAATGAATCCTAGGGTTTCAACAATTTGTTGTTTAGGTTTTACTTTACCGGAATTATCACAGATAACAGATTTGTACATGTTCTTGATTTCTTCATCTCCTAGTTCTTCTATGTGGCAATGGATGTAAATTCTAGGGTCTTCTGCATAAACAACTCCTTTGGGAATTTGGGAGAATGCACCAACATTGTCATCCTTTTTAGCTATCTCAGGAACTAGCTAAAATACGGGCCTAAGGAGTTTGATTACCTTGACTACAGTAGGGTTTGCTATGAATTCAGGTGTAGAGTAGGATGCCATGATTATAAATACCTTTTTTTTGCCTTAGGAAAGATTGATTGTTGAAATGCTTTGCTTCCTTGCTTGAATTGACTTAGCTCTGGAGATTTCATGCTCTTCGAATGTTTGAATGATCGGTGAAGTAAAATGGAGCCAAAATCACAAATTTATAATGTTAATTTGCCAACTACTGCTTTTAATGCATGTCGGTGAAGTATTCACTTAACTTTGTCTACCGGTATAGAAGTAGTTTCTACTTTTCACCATCAACCAAGGGAATAATAGCATATGTCTCATTTGATTGCCAAAACCCTCAAAGAAGCTTTCTTCAGTTTGATAAAGAGATTCCTGTCGGTGGAGTACTACTCTATTTTGTCAGTAGAGTGTTGATTGGCTCTACCAGTGGAGGAGTATTTCGAACATTATTTAGGTCTGACTTTCTATTCCATTGTTTTGAGAATTCTTGCTTAACCTCTTCAACCTATTATTTTCCTTTCAAACTATAGCTTTTGTTGTTTGTCGGTGATCCTTTACTTCTGCAGAATTTTGCAATATGCCCAATCTTGTTACATGCATAGCGAGTCACATTATTCTTCTGAATAGCTTTTCCATAACCTATGCCAGTTTGTGTTCTACATTGATTAGATAAGTGTCCAAATCTTCCGCAAATATAACATCTCACATTCATTCTGCAATTTTCAGAGTTATGACCAACTTTGTTGCATTTTGAACATTGACCGGTGGGTGTGTTGATATTTTGATAATTTCTAGATCTACATTGACTTGCTCTATGACCGTACTTATTACAGTTAAAGCATTTTCCATTAAATTTGTAAGTAGTAGGTTGTCTTATCGGTTTTCTATGATCTTGTGTGTTTGTAGTACTAGAGCTTTCTCCTGCCTCAAAGCCAGTTCCAAAAGTGTCACCATTAGGTTTCTAAATCTTCAACAAGTCACCAAGTTCTTCTGAGCTTTTCTTGAATTTTTCTTTGTGTTGATTTGCAATATCCAGTTCTCTTTCTAAGATCTCTTTCTGTCTCATCAGTTCATTGGAGTCATTCTGTGTATGCATCAAATATGTCTTCAATAAGTCATTTTCATAGCTAAGTCTTGTGTTCTCATTTGCTGCATCACTTAATATTTTAGTCAAATCTTCTTCATTCTTCTTCCTATCTTCAATTTTCTTACAAAATCTCATGGTCATATCTTGCATCTCATTCCTTGTTGTTATGTTCTCTAGCTTTATCTTGTTTATCATATCATTAAGAGTTTCTTTTTCATCATCCTCAATTTGCATTTTTTCACAGAGTTCTCTTCTCTTGTTTCTTGCAATGGTAAGATTTTCTTGAAGTGCTTGAATAATTTCCTGGGCTGCCTTTAGATCATCTTCAAGTTTGATATTCTTCAACTTTTTTGTATCAAAATCTGAGAGAGCTGCTTGTAGTTGCTTCATCATATTTTCCATCTCTGTCGGTGTCAAGATCTTCCTCAAGCTGTTAGGCTTCTGAAAATAGAGGACCAAGCTTTGATACCAATTGTTAGGATTCCCACAGATACTGAGAGGGGGGGTGAATCAGTATCTAACTGGTATATTGAATTTCTTAACTTAAAACATGTAGAACATATTAGAACAGTGTACCGGTAAACAAGAAGTAATGCAATAAACAAAGATCAAAGCAACCACATGAAAAACACACCATAACACAAAGATTTACTGAGGAAACTGGGTGTGAGAAAAACCTCGCTGGGATTTGTGACCCACAATATTAACTTACTGGCCAATAAGAGAATATTACTGCTACTAGAGGGGCCTGCACATGCAGGAAGGCCAAGTGCCTAGAGCACACTACTCAAAATAGAAGTCTCATTGACTTACAAAATGGTTTATATAAATCCAATGTCTTGTACTGCTTTAGAATAGTATCTATAATGCTAGATCCAGTACTAGTTACTGCTCTGCTTCTTACATAAACCCTTAACCTATAATTCGCATAATAGGTCTGCCTAATTACATTCCATATCTTTCTTCTAATTATTCTACAATGATCTCTTATATATATGAGTCATTTTACAATGTTACCAAGTCGGCTTATAAAGATTTTACAATAATAAACAAAATATATTCAACAAAATCCTGTCGGCCTCTGTGCCGGTATGCTTCATGTCTCTGCCAGTGCCAGTGGTCTAAGTGTCGGTGTAGAGTCTGATCTTGCTAGTGCTTGTGGAATGTCTTATCGGTGTCATAGGATTGTAAGGTTGCCATGAATGACAAAACCTTCAATCACCTACAATGTCTTATTGGAGTGTGCATATGCCAACAAGAAGCTCACAAAATTCTTCCAGGAAGCTCCACAGGTTGGATGGTTTCTACTTTGTTGTTTTAAAAATATATGCTTCTTTTCCTTCTTCTAGGTGATGTTAAAAATTTGATTTAATGAGTGATGTGCTATGGAATTTGATTGCTATGAAGTTTATTGAAAAATCCCAATCTATTTTGTTATTAAAATGCAATTTCAAACTCTCCCAAATCAATTTCATGAAAAGTTGTGGTTTAAAAATCCGTTTTTCATTTTGATTATGCAAAGGATTTCATTTCCTGTTATTTGTAGCTTTTAATTTTTTTGTGATTTTGGGTAGAGTCATGCTGGCAAAATTTTGCCAAGAAATTTCCCTTCATGTCTTCAATTTTAAAAAAATTAATTCTTCCTAGTAATTTCCAAAATTGGTGAAAAATTCTGAGTTAAATTCTTCTTGTTTTATTCTTGTTTTGGCAAAAAAAAATCCAATTGGGGGATGGCAAACAATTTATCTCCCAGCCAATTTGAATTTGGGAATGAATTTGTTTGTTTTGGGAAATTAAATCTTATCTCTATTTTGTCTCAAAGATTTTTCTTGCTGGTAAAAATTTCATTCCTAGTTATAAAAATTTGATTTATCTATTTTGTTCTATTTTCAAAACAAAATTAAATTGAAGTTGTTTTATTATACTCTGTTGTCTCAGAGTGGGTTTTTATTAGAGATTTTGATCTCTGTCAATTCATGGAACACGAATTGAGTTTTTTTTAAAAAGGAAATTTAAATTTAATTGGTTTAAAAATAAAATTAATTCAAAGATTGGTTGAGGGCGGTGGTAGGGAGCTCAACCCAACCCAACAACGCACCCCCTCTAGCAGCTCACTGCTCCCCCAGTCATGGGTTAGCAGTAGCATTGCTACCTCATGTATGAGGTTAGCAGCAATGTTGCTACCTCATACATAGGGTAGTAGGTGTTGCTACTATGTGTATGGGGTAGCAGCCGCTGCTACCACATACACACAGTAGCAGGTTGCTACTGCAGCGGTAGGCCATGGGCCCCACCACTCCCTGCCTTAATTCTTTTTTTTATTATTTAAATTTTTTGAATTTTTCAGAAATATAAATGTTTTAAAAAAATAAAAATAAATAAATGTTAATTAATATAAATATTAATTAATAATAATTATAATATATATATATATATTATTTTGAGTTATTAGTTTATATTTATATATTTTGGAAAATAAATGGGTTTAGCAAATTTTTGGATATAAATGCATTTTTTTTAATCAGATATTATATTTTAATATAATATAGTCATATAATATGATATTCATTAAATATATATCATATTGAGATTATTTTATATTATTATATATATATATATTTAAAATTGGGATTAAATATAGATTATGGCTTTAGTCAATTTGGGTAAATTATAATTTAATCATAATCAAATGATTGGGGAATTAAATTTTAAATGTGGCTTCAATTAATCTTATTAGATATGTGACTGCATCATTTCCTTATGTTAATATAGATGTGATTCCTTTATTTCTGGAAATCTTTATTGCAAGTATTTTATGTTGTTGACTGCTAAAAAAAAAAGATTGCCTATTTAGCATCTTGTGTTAATAATAGTTGTAGTCAAGTTTAAATATAGTTGCAATTTTGGTGAGTTGTCATTATGTCGTATGAAGTTTACTCCCTTAGTCAGGTGTCGTGGTCTTAAATCGGTGGATGTGTACCATTGTGAGTCATGTTTCCAAATGGTCAATCTTGGGTTAGTGATTGTGAACCCTTCACTTGTGTTATGTCAGGATTATTTATGGTTGTCAGTTTCACCATAGAGTTCTCATAGTGAGTTACCTTTCTTGTTAGTGTCCTAGGAGAGAGAGTGGCTTTCGAGAGGGGGCCACAACCCAAAGTGGATGGCAGGATAACTCCTTGAAAGTCAATTATTAAGTGATAACCTAATAATTGATTAGGGGGTGGGTAGTTATTAAATTAATTAAGATATTGTACCCCACACACGGTTGACTTCTTGTATAGGCTCAAGGTGTGTGGGAAGGCCTAGAATGGAAAACCTAACACCTTGTCTTCATGAAAGGTTGGTAGGGTCTGCATGATGCTTAGATGGAGCTGGGGGTTTGGGAAAGGTTACCAGAATAACCCAGGATGGGGGTCAGGACCTATGAAGACCTACCTAGGGTAACCATCTTAAGCCATGTGATGACACTCTCTCTTTAGGGTCACTAGTGTTTTGTGAGTTGAGTCACTTGATTTCTACAGAGTCATGTGTACTATCATACTTGTCTTATTGCTTGCTTGAGGGTCTTCTACTATCTCCTAGCACAGTGGGGTGGTTCCATTATGGGATCACATGGTCGGGTGGTAGTGCCACTTCCCATTAGATATCTTGGTTCTTACCTTCTTGCAAGGATCAGCTTCGCTGGTGGTTCTTGGTTTGTGATTCTTGTATCAGCTCTTGTTCGAGATTATTGTACAATTGTGACCATGTGGTCATTGCATTATTAAACTTTGTAACCTTGGCATTGTAATGTATGTTCTTTTATTGTTCTATTGAAGCCATGTAGTTTATAGAATGTTTTAATTTAAAGTTCAATGGATTGTATGGTATTTCAATTATCCTCCATCTTATGTATAAATGAATCATTGGAAGTATAAATATTGTAACTCTTTAGTCCTATCTATTTGGAATCAGTTTTTGAGTTTGAGTTAGTTATCGTAATTGAATTTCCCCAATTTAGATGGATAATTGGATTAACATTGTGATGTAGTTTTATTTTGAAGTATTTTTTGTTGGTAACCCTTTAGGATTTCATTGTTAGACTTCTGCTTGTGTTATTATTTGTGTAATGTTATAATGAATGTGCTTAATCTTAAAAAAAAAAAAAAATTGTTGCACCCTTTAGTTGCCTTGTAGTGTGGGGTTCCTTTAGGGTTTCTTGTGGGGCATTACATGGTATGGATAAAGTGAAGCAAGATCATAGATAACAATGAATGATGGAATAAATGAATAGGTAGGATAGATGGTATGGATAAAGTGAAGCAAGATCATAGATAATGATGAATGATGGAAGCAATGAATAGGTAGGATAAATGGTATAGATTAAGTGAAGCAAGATCAAAGATAGTGACATGAATTTAAATAAGGTAACAAATATTGGAGGAAGGATAATGGGATATATGGTATGAAGAATAGAGTGGATGAACTTTGTCCCCAAGCATAGAGGTCTCCATTTGCAAAAAGGAAATAGGTAATATTGTCACAACATCTAGCACCACCTGAATAAGTGTTCTTGAAATTTTCAAAGATAGAGACCCAACCCACACTTAGAACCTCTGAAAAATTCAGCCAAACATGTATAGCGACTAGGAAGCATATTTAAAAGGAAAGAAGAATCCCAAATTGGATCAAGGTATTTAGTCTTTTATTTCCCATGTGTGTGCAAGTGGGTTTATTTTGGCTCATATAATCATTGTACTCTTCAGAATCCAACATGGCTAACTACTTGAGTTACCCTGACTTCAAAAGCATTCTAGATAGAGCCTCACTGCAAACAAGCATCCATAGTTCTGATGAGGTTATCGATGTAGTATCACAATATTGCTCCATTTCTAGCCAGGTGTCCTTAGCTGCAATGGAGTTACTAGCATGTTCCCATAGCCAGGTATTTTGATATTTCCTTTCTTTTTTCTTTTCTTTTCTTTTATTGATATTTATTTTCTTGATCATGTTTTTGATCTTTTGATATTGTCTTTTTCTTTTCTAATTTTGATTGCATTGGCTTGTAAGTAATGAAACTTACAGGGGTCTAATAATTACAATGGCGCTGAAGAAAGATTTTAGATTTTTCACTAGCCATGTCTTCGACTAATAGATCACAATGATTTAGAGCAATTGATCAAGTGTATAAGATATAGTAACTAAAAGATGTCTGTACCAAGATACAATAAGTGGTTCTTTTCTAGATTGAGTGTGTATCCCAACCAAAAGAAAATGTTAAAGAGGAACAACCTTAAATTTTGAAGCATTTCATGAATAGATATCTAAGAAAAGGATTGAACATGAGATTCGATTATTGACAAGCATGTGACAAAATGACACAAATGCCTATTTTACAGATGATGAGTTTATGCAAAGGATTGAATGAAAGGGATGGAAGGATAGAAAAGAGGTGTTGGATAAAAGATAAAATGTTTAGAGATTTATGCGAGGATAGATGGAAATGTATTCAAGATTGGTGTTGCTACACAACTTGAGACGTGATGAACAAATGGAGGAAAATTGAATTTTAGGAGATGAGGATCCAAAACAAATAAAGGAAATGATGAAAGAATAGTTCTAGAAAGATGTTTATGTAGATGGTTGAAAGTTGTTCAGAGATGTGTGGATCATTTGAGGTGATGCATTGGTGGATGGAGGGAGGTAAGGACCCAAGATGGATGGAAAGGATGGAGAGTTTGACTTTGGAATGAAAGGACCTAAAATGGATTTGAGTTTGACTTTGGAATGAAAGGACCTAAAATGGATCTAGAGGATGAAAGGATTCCTTGATCTTGATCTTGACTTTGAGTAGGATCATTTGAGTTATTTATTTTCTCTTGATTTTGAATTAGATTAGTGAAGGATATGGAAGTGATATCATTCTCTTTCTTAGGAGGTGGATGTTAAATGGGACTCTACTCTTGAGATAAAAGGTGATCATTGTGGATGGAATACCAAAATCTTAGGGGATCATCATAAGATTCTTGATAGGTGGGATCCTGATAAAAAATGGGATTAGATTGGATATCCACGATATCTTGATCTTTATTTAGGATAGGACTCATTTCCTTTTAATAAGCTTCTTCTTTTTCAAGCGACAAGGGATGGTCACATGAGTGATCAAAGTTCTAGTTTGGATAGGTTGATGTTGTTGACTTGATGGATACTTTGTTTTAGATACTCAAGCTTACTAAGTTGAATCGAGGGTTTGTTTGATAGGCCCCTATGACAAAGCATGTCAAATGATATTGATAAAGTCTCCTGATATGGAAACTAGATTTGACTAACTTGAATACCTAGCTAGGTATTGTTGTCATTGAGATAGTTGTATGATAAACTCTTGATCACTTGGTTTGATACTCCCCTAATCTTGTTGGATGAAAGTCTTTCCTAAAGATAGTTGAAAAGTTAATAACCACCTCAAAAGGTGCTTTGTTGGATTTTTAAACTTCTCCACTCTATGATTCCTTTGTTTGAACCAAATTTTTTTATTTGTTGATTGATACTTTGCAAGATGTGTGATCATTTGTGACAAGAATACATAGCACACATGAAGACAATGGTTGATAGGGAGCTTACTAGGAAAGCACTCACAAGGCTAGTTTGCTCAAAAGGATCAATTTATTGACCAAGGACTTGTAGAGTTTGTTGTATATGACTACTCAATCTATCTTGTTGTTGTAATGCCAAGTAATCCATGGTTAGCTTGCCTAACAAACTCCCTTTTTGGTGATGACTTGCCCATGCATAGATCTACTCAAAATACTTAATCCTTCCAACTACACTTTCTCATGCTTTTCTCTTGGGGCCTTCAACCTTAGGTTTCAATGTGTACTAGGGGTAGTAAGGTATTGTTCACCTTTGAATGCTCATAATCTTGTTTTAGGTCTATAACCCTCAACTTGCTCAAATTCATTGACAAGGCTCAACTACCCCCAAATGAGGCTGCACACTATCTAGGAGTCCCAAGTAAAATTGTTGGACTATTTGGAATGTTTTCATTATGTTTCATAAGCCCCAAGTTTCATTTTTCCATCAAGTTCATGCATTCTACAAAAACTGTCATTTTTTGTGTGCTATGCAGCAGGGCTACTAGCCTATGGAGGCCTAATTCACCTTATTTTGCTCCTACCAGTCAATGATGGTCCTTTCCAGCACAAAGATTGTTTGGAATGATGTTTTAGGACTGTATGCTCGAGATTTTTGAGGTTTAGCCCACTATTAGTGCAGATTTAAGACTTTCCACCTTTTGTGGCATAATTGGAGGGTTTGGTAGGGTTTGGAGCAAGTAATGTTTGAAAGTCTCTCTCACTCCACTCTTCAATCCTCCTCAATGGTATAAGACCTCTGCCACATCTTAAAGAACCTTCCCCTACTTTTTCCTTGAAAGGAAAATGTGAAACACTTGGCAAACAAGAAGGAAAACAATGAATTGCCTCTGTCACTGTCTTTTTACTGCCCTTTTGCTAGTCAACAATATTTTCTCTTTGGAACCTATAAGAATGAAGAGTTTGGAAGTGGGAAAGTACCTCAATGAGGTCTTAAAACATATAATACTCCTCCTATTACATTTCCTTCAAAATTCAAGGATTGGATTATGCTCTTCAAACATTCCATAGGCATTTTGCCACATTAAATTCATGAAAACAACGAACTCACTATTTGATTACAAGATGAGAAGGATTTTAGAAAGAAAAAGCTAAACTAGCCATCCAAGAAGGTACTCAATGCCCTTGGCCAAATTTCCAGGCCCCTGTCACATCCATTTGCTCACCCAAATTACCTTTGAGTGTAAACCTTGAGTTTTGCTTAAGCTACTAGCCAAATGACAAACACTTGCCTAGCATTCACTCAAGTACATCTTCAAAACACATTCTCTGGCACAAAAAGAAAGGAATGTACATTATATATGTATATGGTGAAAATGGATACAACAATAATAATGTTGGAAGACTAAATGAATTCAACCACAAAACCCTAGCCTAACAACAACAAAGATCCATCATAACATATGAAGATTACCTAAGACAATGCAAATCAAATGAAATCACAAAGATTATACCATCACATGTCCAATAGGGTTTGGATCTTCATTCTTCCTATCTCTATTGGTCTTGCTTGATATATTTGCTCTTAGATTTTATATGCACAAGAGCTCAACAAAGAATGGAAATGTGGTTGCAAGTAGGATCTCATATGAAAAGTGTGGTGTAGTCAAGTGCATAAATTGACTAGCCAGGGTTTGATAATGAAGGAAGCATCTCCTTATATAGAAGACACCATAAGAAATGGAGGGATAAGATTGAGAGGTGTAAAAGATAAATGGTCAGCTATGATTAGAGGGTAGGTAAAAGAAAATAATTAAATAATGAAAGGGGTAGGTAGTGTAGGAATTAAGAGATGAATGACATGTGTCATAGGTAGAAAAGGCTAATGAATTAATTAAATAAATAAAGATCTATTTAATTAATAGAAGAAGTGGGATCAATTAAATAAATAAGATATTTATTTAATTTAGGAAAAAGGATGATTTAAATAAATAAATGTATTTATTTAAATGAGAAATAAGGCTAGAAGAGGATAAATGAATTAATTAAATAGATAAGGATTTATTTAATTAATAGAAGAATTACGCTAAAGTAATTAAATAAAAAAATATTTATTTAATTAGACATGGCAATTTTAGGTGTCTACATTTTGCCCCTCTTTGAGACAATGCAACTTGTCACGTTGTTTCAAAGAAGATAATATAAACTGATACAAAGTTGCCCCAAGATGGGAATGATATGCCCCCTTGAGAGATTGGATGAAAATGTTTCAAAAGATCATAGACAATCTCTTGATAAGAAAGAAAGGATAGAATGGACTGACCGGATAGAGTGACAGAGTTACGGAATAATGAAGACTGACTCGGGCAACAATGGCTAGGGCTAGGGTAGTCTATAAGATAGACCACGAGGGGAAAACATCCTCATTGTCATCCACACATCCAAGACATCAGAGTGCAGAGCGAGATAGAGTAGAAGCAATCAGCAGCAATGGCATTAGTTCACAGATTCGATCACGTTCGCTAATTTCAGAGGCTAGCGGATGCAAGAGAGCTGGTAAGTACCACAAAACCTCCTTGTACTTTGTTGTAATAAATGTTGTCATTAATGCATCATAGGTATCTCAATAAATGCATGTTTAGGAAAAGTCAAAAATGTCCAAAAATGTGTAGGTGCATCTGTGTAGGTGCTAGGCACGTCTATGTTGGCTAGGTGCATCTGTGTTTGTGCCAGATGCATCTATGCTAGGAAAAGTGTCTATGCCAAATGCGAGTGCATCTGCATTGTTCAGGTGTGTTTGTGAAATGTGGGCATGTTTGTGCAGGACAGGCACGTCTGTGCAGAGCATAGGCACGTCTGTGTATTTCAGACGCGTCTATGCAGAGCAGGCGTGTTTATGTAGTCTATAAGCACGTTTATGTCATCAAGTCGCATTTATGTCTTCAAGGTCAAATCGGTAGTGCTATGATGAACATACGTTGTTGATTGGATAAGCTGCTGAGAGGATACACTCAAGCAGGTCCTCTAGGGAAGACTAGGATAGCAAATAGGGCTAGGATTGACAATTCTGTGATAGAACATACATTGCCAATTAGGAAACTACTAAAGAGGATTCACTCAAGTAGAGGCCCTAAGATAGGATAGATCAAGGCACTTTGTGATGAACAGTGAGTACCAAGACATAGTACTTTGTGATAAACAAGGAGTACTAAAATATGAGCAGCACTTTGTGATGAACAGTGAGTACCAAGACATAGTACTTTGTGATAAACAGGGAGTACTAAAATATGAGCAGCACTTTGTGATGAACAGTGAGTGCAAATATGAGCAACACTTTGTGATGAATAGGGAGTGCAAAACACGTATTTCTTTGTGATGAACAGGGAGTACCACTAGGATAATTAGCAACACTTTGTGACGAACAGTGAGTGTCACTAGAATAGAAGCAACACTTTGCGATGAACAGTGAATGTTACTAGGATAGAGTACCATACGCACTTAGATAAAAGTAGCATTTTGTGATAAATAGTGAATGCCACCATGACTGACATGATTGATTTGCTTGACTGTAGGAGTATTTGCCTATGTTGGAGTCGCGAGAGAGATTCCCGTCGACTCAGAGGTTGCAACCAGAGTTGACATTCGAGGATAGGGCTGCCATTGAGGGTATGGGTTTGCGACATATTATGTATGTGCCTGAGTTTCGGGTAAACATGGGGTTGCTGACTACACTAGCTAAGAGATGGCACTTAGAGACTTGTACGTTTCATTTGCTGATGGGTGAGATGACAGTCACCTTGGAGGATATTTACAGGATTCTGCGGGTACCGATTGATGGGGAGTTGATTCCTTATAATCGAGAGGGAGACAGGGAGGCCCTGAGACAAGTGTTTCAGGATCCAGGCCTAGAGATGAGAACTGGACACGTGGCATGGGACACGATGATAGTGATAGGACTGGCACTACCAGCAGTGCTAGGAGGAGTGATCAGTGGGTTCTTGTGTCTAGATAGAGGGACACGAGGGTTGGCTATGGGCTGAGGGAGTACCTTGGAGACACTGGTTACATAGTACACTAGATATGCCTGGGGACCGTGTGTGCTGGCACACTTGTATTATGAGCTGCATCAGTTTGTGTATCATGGATCCGTAGTATTGGGCTGCAGAGTTACATTGTTGTAGGTATGGGCCTATGAGCATCTATCGGTTACCCGAATGATACACTTCAGGGGTAGGGGTCATGCATGCAGTTTTGTGCATTTATATGATATGATTACATCACAGCCACGGATTGGCAGGTTGGAGCATTGGCATCGAGTCCTAGATGAGATCAACACTATGATATGGAGGCCGTACCTTGGGTATGAGCAATGGGAGGATGATGCAGTGGATCTACCTTATACCTTTCGGAGTAGATATCTGATTGGGCGGATGCCCTATGTATTGGAGAGACAACTGGTTGACAGGGTATGCAGGCAGTTTGGCTATATTTAGTGGATGCCACGGGGTTTCGGGATGTATGCTCAGACAGTCAGAGACCAGGCACACTTTGGGCCATTGTTGTCATATGATCAGGCCATGATGCAGCTGGTGGAGATGGCTCCCTTGCCATGGGATATGTGGCCAGATATTGAGGATGCAGGTATGGATGTAGAGTACACTGTATATTGGGTTGAGCATCCATTCCCATGACTGACAGGCCTAGGGGAGGCGATAGATGGAGATGGTGGGGGGAATGGAGATGATGATGGAGATGGTGGAGGTAGAGGTCGACAAAGGAGGTGGGGTACAGTTGGAGAGAGGGTGGGGAGGAGAGACAGGCTCGGGTGGTGAGGGGTCGCGATGGATTGCCATTACAGGTGCTAGAAGCACAGGGTCCTAGACAGGTGCAGGGATAGGGGAAGAGGCAGGTACAGGTATAGGCACAGGCACTAGTACAGGGGGAGTCATAGGCAGAGGCACAGGGGGCTGAGGAGGAGGAGGATGAGCTGCTTGAGCTAAGGGAGATCTACCAGGGATAGGCAGATGAGATTCAAGACCTAGAGAGGGAGACAACTAGGCTCAGGAGGCAACTGAGGGAGATAGAGCATGAGTAGGATCAGGATATCTAGCGCTATATTGAGGCTGAGACAGCACTGAGGGCTAGGAGATAGGTGGCAGAGGATATAGGGGCTGGCTATGCCTATGTTCTATAGGCAGGGGAGGAGATAGGTTACTGGTGAGACTTATATTACGGGGCAGTGCATCTAGTGGTGGGGTTATGGGTCCTCCACCACCATAAGATAGAGGGGATAGGAGGGATGATCTTGGGGTGGGTCCTTCTAGGGCTTAGACTCCATCGAGGCTAGGCAGCTCCAAGGGAGGAAGTTCATCATAGCTGTAGAGGGGCTCCCTATGTATCAGTGTTTTGTACCATTTTGTATTATGATGTAGACACCTTCAGGTGATTTTAACATCATTGTATCATGACAGTTTATATATATATATGAGATGATTCATCTTTGTGGCAGCTATATGCATGTGTACCTATGTGATGAAATGTTTCATGATGTATGTTTCTATGTGATGCTTATGATAGGGATGCAAATATGTATATGAGGAAATGCAATATTTTTGTTCTTTTATGTTTTATATGTTATGCCAATGCAAATGTGAATGTACGAAATGCAAATGAATATGATAATGCAAATGATTATTTATATGATGAAAATATAAAATGTGCTAACATGAGTTGTGTGTAGGATGTGATGCAATTGTGATATCTATATGTATGTATGAAATGCTAATATGTGGTAATGCAGGTGCAACTACATGAGATGCAAATGTTTTTTTGGTATGTCATTATACTCAGTCATGTGATAGCAGGCTACACGGACTCAAGAAGGATGATGGAAGTCAATCAAGAAAGGGGGATGGAAGATAGAAGATATGAAAGTGAAAGAGCTTCTTGTGTGTTATCATCATTGAGCTTTATTATGGCAAGTAGGTTATGACAATCAAGGCATATGTTCGACCCAGAAAGTCATTGTACCCATTTGCATGGAGATAAGACAATCACAAACAAGGAATGCCCCAGTTCACACTAGACTCTCAGTGTCCTCATATCCTTGGACAAGTCATAGAATTACTAAGAGACAATCCACAGACAACAAAAGAAAAATAGGTGACGATACCCCATCCTCGCCTTTCTAGTCAAAGACATCTTGGAGATAGAATCTCTAGTTAGAGACATCCTGGAAAAGCTAAAAGACATGTCACAAAAAAATTAAAATCAAATGAAAACCAAGACTCGACACCAACATCCACTATAGTCCTCAAGTTTAGTGTCTCTTGTCACTTGTATAAGTCTTATTTGATTGTGGTCACAATGTTTGCTTTCACAAAAAGGATAGATAGCACTGAACCATAATGTTGTCTGAGTCTGTTGAAAGATTTGAATTGTTGAAGCCCATTGTTGCTGCTATGTCTCATCTGAAACTAACTGAATCCATGCAACTGATACTTTATTGTGGAGAAGATAAAATTTTATTGCAGATTGGCAATGCAGATGCTGCTTTATTGCGGATTGTGTGTGGATAGACTGAAGAAAACTGGAAGAAACTATACTCCTCAAAACATGTGATGTTCTTAGTTCCACACCCATCACTAGATGTAGGATTTGCCTTAGCCACAGATAGGAGCTAATTTATTATGGATGAAAAGGGATGAAAAGGAATGTTTATTATGAATGGTGAACCAATCTTGGGTAGATCAATAAAAGCCATGATGGGAATGTGTAAAGTTTATTATGAATGTGTATGTTGTGAGTGTGTGCAAAGTGAAGGATGAAATGGAATCCTGAAGGAGGGAGGAACAATGTCTCTACGCATGGCGCCGGTGACCCAGTTTTCACCATGGTACTTGTCCAGGGTGCCACTGAAGTGGTTTTCACCATTGGATGAAAACGTTTTTCTATTTTTCAATTTTTTTTTAATTTTTTTTTGAAATTTTTGAATTTTCTTGTATTTTGAATTTTAGAATTTTTTGTATTTTTGAATTAAGATACTCTAAAGAGCTACATGTAGAACCTGCAAAGGTGCATGTTGTTGATAGGATCCTCCAAAGGTTCACCCTCTATGGTTGAGAGCTGATATGCACCAGATCCATAGGCTGTTGTGATAATGTAGGGACCAAGCTAGTTTTGTTCGAACTTGCCCTTCTCTCTATCTTGCTGATTTTTAAGATTTTCTTTGAGAACTAAGTCACCTACCTCAAATGTGTGAGGCTTAACCTTATGATTGTAACTATAATGTTCCTTGACTAGATGATGTGTAGCTCGAGTGACTGTCTTCCTTGATAAGGGAACTGAGATAGAATTACTAGTGTGTGGACTACACAAGCCCGTATGCGTGTCACCTAAAGAAGTTTGGGCATCCCTGATAACAAAGTTCCTTGAGGAAGCTCCATTAAAGGTCCATGATGTATCACCAGAAGGGAATAGATGTATGGAACAAGTGGATGAGTTATGAAGGCTCATGATTGTGAAAAGAAGTGAAAGTAAAATGGCATGATGAAGACATAGGATCAACAAGTATTATTTTTGGCTTGAAATTATAGAACTTTTGCCCCTAGTTATTTTGATATTAGGGAAGATAAACTCTTGTTCTTTTTGCTTCATAGGATTTTTATCCTTGACTTTGATTTTTGCAGAGTCCAATAGCTTTTGATTTTGATTTGGACTAAAGGACTTTTCTTTATTTTTGAATTTTAGATTTTTCTTTTCAAGGCTTGATTTTTGATCCCCAATGAGTAAGGGTTTTTATAATTCTTGTTGATCCAAGTCTAGAAGTGGGGTGGAAATGGAATGAGTAGATGAAATGGTAAGGCTATGTGAGTTCTCAAGAGGGTTGATGATACACTCAATAGATTCTTCATTGGAGCCACTCTTAGGACTATTGATATCAAGAGTTGCTTGCACCACTAGAGGAGATTTGTATTTAGACTTAGTAGCCACAACACTAGGTGGTTCACACACAATTCCTTGGCATTGCAAATTGTTTGTAGATTGTTCTTGTTGACTAAATGTTTTAGGAGATAATGGGAGTTGATCAACATGAAAAATATACTCACCACATCCCAGGTCTTTAATCTTAAACTTTTCTTTGAGCTCTGCTTGTTTTAATGTAAAAGCTTTCAAGGATTCTAGATCCACATATGCCAATGAAGGAATAGCCTCTTGATTGATTGGGATTGTTATTTTTGATCGAGGTCACAGATTGTTGCAATATATGAATGGATTTTGATCCGCTTTGATGGTCACTTCAACTCCATTGTGTGGAAACTTGATACATCGATCATATGTAGATGGGACTACGTTCATCTCATGAATCCATGGGCGTCCTAGTAATATATTGTATGTGAGATCTAGGTCTAGGACTTGACAAACCACATCCTTTGTAACTAGCCCAACTCTAAGAGGCAAGGTGACTGTGCCTTTGGATGAACGCTCTTCATCATCATATGCTTTGATGGTAATTTTGTTTGTATAATTCACAGCTTTATCTGAGTATCCCAATTGTTTAATAGTGCTCAATGTACAAATGTTTAGACCAGCTCCTCCATCTATTAGGACTCATTTTATTCGATGTTTGTGTAGGAAGGCTTCAACGTGTAAAGGTGCATTATGTGGTTGGCTCACGGAGGTGTCGTCAGCTTCAGTGAATGTAAGGGAGTGTGGAATGGAAAGGTATCCCACCATTGCTTGAAACTAGTCCACATTTAGATCAGTAGGGATAGAAGTGGCTCTCAAATTTTTGTCAAGAATGGCCTTATGTGCAGGGGATATGCATAAGAGCTAAAGGATTGAGATAAGCGCGGGTGTTTTCCCTAACTGTTCTACAAGGTCATACTTAGGTTTGGTTGATGAGGAAGCGGTGTTTTTAGCTAGAGCATCTTGCAAAGTGAATTTACTTCAACAAGTTGTAACATTACATTCAGAGGTAGGTTCAGAAGAAGATCCAATGCCTTTTAGGACAATCTTGGGTATTTGGGTATAAGTCTCAGGCATTTTATCCTTGATGATAATGGTAGAGACATAATTGTCCATCAAAATGTGATTGACGGTTGAATCATAGTTATAAGATGCTTTGGTATAGTTGGTCTGGTCATCTGTGGCTTTAGCTTTTCCCTTATCATGCTTTGGGAATGTTTCCTTAAACATTTCATGTTCTTGGCTGGATGAGTGTCCTTCAATTTCAATGTCACCTCTATCAGTGAGATCTTGTATGATTTTCTTCAGTCGATGACAATTTCCTATTTTATGACCCTTGCTCTTATGGAATTCGCAATACTCATCATCATTCCACCAATTTGGTTTAACCTTTGGCTCATTTGGAGGAAAATCTGGAATTGTGATTACTTTGTTTGCCACTTGCTTCTTGAAAACTGACTCAAGTTGTTCTCCCAATGGGGTGTACTTCCTTCCTGATCTAGAAGTTGTTTGAGTATTCACTTGATTGTTTGTAGAGCTTCATCCCAAAAAAATGATTTTGGGTCGCACTGTATTGGCATCAACAACACCATCATTGACTGTGTTCTTGTTTTTATTCCAAAATCTTGGCTTATCTTTTCCTTTAAAGTCATCTTTGTTTTCCTTGAATATCTTAATGACTTCTTGTTCAATTAGGACCTTTTCTGTCGTTAAGCCTTTTTCAATGACATCCTTGAAGGTGGACAAACAAGCTTTCCTTAGATCATAGCCAATGTATTTGTTAACATTCTAGGTGAACATCTCCACCATTTGTTTTTGTGGAATTTCACAAGAGCATCTGCTGGCGAGATTCCTCCATCTTTTTAAAAATGATGAAAAAGACTCTCCATCCTTTTGCTTGGTGTTGCACAAAGTAGTGACTGATATGTCTATCTCTATGTTGTATGAGAAATGTTGGATAAATACCTCTGCCAAGTCACCCCATGACTTAATACCAGGTGGAAGTTGGGTGAACCATTCCATAGCTTGATCACCTAGGCTTTGTGGGAATGATCTCATCAAATATGTCTCTTCTGAAGCTACCTCAATGCAAGCTATGAAAAATTGTCTTATGTGTGCCTTAGGATCCTCTTTTCCTCTATACTTATCAAACTTAGGTGTCACAAAGTGTGTAGGAAAAGGAGGCATTGGAATGCTCTTGTCAAATGGATAAGGACATATGTCTCTCATTGTGTATGTTGGCTTCGGTGTATTTATGTCCTCCATTTTCTTTTGTAAGTCCCTGATTTGCTATTCCAAATTGTTCTTAGGTGGAGACTGACTTCTTGGACCATACCCCATGTCTGAACCACCGGGTAGAGGAGGAGCATGTTGCATATATGGATGGTATTGATCATACACATGTTCATATGGAGGAGGTCTATAATGATGTTGTGTATATGGACCACTTGGTATAGAGTCATGGTGAGGAATGGAATATCTACTTTGTCCATGTATACCATACTCTATAGGCATGTCATGAGTTTGTTCTAATGTGTTGGCCCCAAATTTGACGTGGGGTTTCCTTGTGTCCAAATTTTGAGTATGCCTTTGAATATCCAATTTCTTTGGTGGTTGATCCTTAGCATTGATATGTGATTGAGCATATTTTTCTGCATAAGACTTCCATAATGGTCTATGAAGGTGAGTATCATATGCTTGACCATGTGTGTATGGGACCTATGGTTTTTGAAACAAAGATGATGGTAATTTAGGCACCATATGTGGTCCTCTATTGCCTCCACTATTAGGCCTCCTTTGATCCATGTTGAGGTGAGTTTGTTGCAAAGGTCGATTTTCCATTATTTGAGACATGTCAAAATCATGAGGTATCTTGGCTCCACTTTGTGCCATCACTTGTAATAAATATTATCTATCTCTCCTCATTATTTCCTCAATCAATCGATTGAAACGGGGATCCATAATGGAGTCTTCCACTTCTCCTGAATGTATTGAAATTTTGTCCATATTGTCATTATGTGTATCATTTTTCTTTCTAGTGTCCATGTTCTCAACATTTGGAATGTTTCTATAGGCATCCATGTCAGGTAATGTAGTATGATTTGAATTGAAAACGATATCATTGTCATATTCATAGAAACTCATGTTTGCAGACTCTTGAGCCTCTTTAGTTTCTCTCCTAGATTTTTGGGAATGGGTTTCAACCATGAACTATGTATTGACCAAGACGTGAGACTAGATGAAAATGGAAAGAGTATGGAAGACCAAGAGTTGGATGAAATGTAAATGAATTTGAGGTGTACTTGCAATGTCCAAAGTGTAAGACCAAGTATGTATGTAGTAGAGTAGGTGTGGCTTCCAAAGAGAGGATAGTTTCTCTTGATGAGGTAAGTTGACCTTGACTCTAAGTAAGACCAAATGAGACCCAAAGGTGATAGACCTTGATGAGGGACCACTTAGCAAAATGTTGTTGTATGTAATGTGTTGACAAAGTATGATGAGGACAAGCAAGTGACCTTTTGACTCAAGTTTAGACAAATATGAATGTAATGTAAGGTGTAAAGCAATGATGGACTTTGTGAGACTCAAAGACAGGTTGAATGCTAGGTGAAAACCTGAAGAGATAACCTAGGAAGCTCAATAAGTCTGAAACTGACTGTTCTTGTTTGCTGAATTATGAAAGTTCTCAATACTGAACATATACATGTTTGTATACTTCACAGATGCACTTAAATGACATAGACACTATTCTAATAGACACAAATGCATTTCTGAGATGTTGTAAATGCAAAGTTGCTCAAAACACAAATGTGTTTCTGCCCTTCACAGATGCGGTTATATGACACATGCTATTCTATCAGACATAGACACATTTTTGCAAAATTTGTGCAATTTTTTCCAATCTATGAAGTTGGTTTGTTGTGACCAAATATGAATGTTTGACTATTTTTTATGACAAGAGGACATAGTGTTGATGAGGACTCAATGTTTGCAAGTTTTAGACATTAAAAAATGACTGAAAGAAAGTGTGATGTTTGATGTAAAATTGTTTTGCATACACTTGAAGACACAAAAGACACAATGTTTTGATGTTTGGTCTTGAATGTTTGATTGTTCAAAATAATTCAAGCACAATTCTTATGGCTGGCCAAGACAATAGTTGTTGATCCCACATGGAGTTTCCCTCGAGGCTATGCTATTCAGAGTGGATACTTAGATGCTGGACCCCACTGGCTCCACCCTCAACACTCACTTCTTGGGGCAGCCAAGCATCAGTCCCCATGAAAACTCCTCATGGTGAACTTTGTATCTCTACTAAGAACCATATGTGTGTGGGCTGCTACCAGAGGTCCAACCTCCTGCCCCAACAACTAGAAGGATTTTGGCTTCTAAAACAAAAAGGTGCTAGTAAGGGCATCCGCTTGTGTGGCCATACATGTGGCACTTTCAGCTCTATAAATATAGAAGGCTCCCAGCCAGTAGGGGTTACGCCCTACAAATGATCAAATAAATTTGATCAAATGGGTTTATGGGGAGACATAGTGTCGGTATGAACTAATCAGCACATGTTATCCATAGTTTTCACCATGAATACAATTGTTTATAGTGGTTTGGAAGAAGATGACTTTTCTTTTGCTACCACTTAGATCATTCTCTCCTCACTAGTAGTCCTAATGACCACATGGGGAGATAGGCCATCTAAAGATTAAACAAAAAGAGCCTATTGCTCAAGACACAAAAGATAATGATTCAATTTTAAAGCACCAATTGAATTGTTTGCTAGTCTATGAAAACAAGGCACATAATAAAGATCAAAAACCCTTGCCAAGGTCTTGCAACAAAGATTTGTTAGTAGTTTGGATTGTTTCAAATGATCACCCCTTCCTACAAGCACACAAGTTAGGTAAATTTTAGATCCAAAAGACTTTGTGAAATAGGGGCCTTCGACAAAATTATTTTTCTCTCAAGACAAGTTGCACCAATTTCATTAGCTAGATCTGAAAATGTTAGCTCAAAATAAACCAAATCTTAAAAAAACAAAAAAAAACTGAATGACTAAAAACTAAATCAATGAAAACCCCCAAAACTAAATCAGTGCACACAGATGCGGTTACCATAAACACAAATGCAACTTTTGGACATAGACACACTTTTGTGAAACAGAGATGTGGCTTCGGAACGCAGACGCGACTTTTGGACGCAGACACGCCTGAAAACCCCATAGATGCGACTAGGGAACACAGACGTGATTTCCAGAATCTGCAAAAAAAAAAAAAATACTGTCGAGGGTGTGGATGTGATCCTAGATGTTGCAGACGTGGTAGAAAACCAAAAATGCAATTTGAAAGTATGCAGACTCGAAAATACTAAAATACTGTCAAAAATGTCAGATCTGCAACTTCAAAACACAAAATCTACAATAAGGATGTTAAATGCAAAAGGGACAAGAGTCCCACCAAGTGTGCCAAAATGTATATGGTGAAAATGGATACAACAATAACAATGTTGGAAGACTAAATGAATTCAACCACAAAACCCTAGCCTATCAACAACAAAGATCCACCATAACATATGAAGATTACCTAAGACAATGCAAATCAAATGAAATCACAAAGATTATACCATCACATGTCCAATAGGGTTTGGATCTTCATTCTTCCTATCTCCATTGATCTTGCTTGATATATTTGCTCTCAAATTTTATATGCACAAGAGCTCAACAAAGAATGGAAATGTGGTTGCAAGTAGGATCTCATATGAAAAGCGTAGTGTAGTCAAGTGCATTAATTGATTAGCTAGGGTTTGATAATGAAGGAAGCATCTCCTTATATAGAAGACACCATAAGAAATGGAGGGAAAAGATTGAGAGGAGTAAAAGATAAATGGTCAGCTATGATTAGAGGGTAGGTAAAAGAAAATAATAAAATAATGAAAGGGGTAGGTAGTGTAGGAATTAAGAGATGAATGACATGTGTCATAGGTAGAAAAGGCTAATGAATTAATTAAATAAATAAAGATCTATTTAATTAATAGAAGAAGTGGGATCAATTAAATAAATAAGATATTTATTTAATTTAGGAAAAATGATAATTTAAATAAATAAATGTATTTATTTAAATGAGAAATAAGGCTAGAAGAGGATAAATGAATTAATTAAATAAAGAAGGATTTATTTAATTAGTAGAAGAATTAGGCTAAAGTAACTAAATAAATAAAATATTTATTTAATTAGACATGACAATTTTATGTGTCTACAATATACACATGGATCAACTTGGAAGAATCCAATGGAGGGATCCCAAACGTGGATCAACCAAGTTGACACATTTTACAACTCCGAATCCCTGACAGGGTAGCAGATACACAGTTTACAAATAGTTTTGTGTAAACACCTTTCAAATGAAAAACCAAAGAAACAATTACATGAGAAGCCTTGTTACATCAACAGCTCAACTTCCAAGAAGGTACAGTACGAATTTGTACACCTACAGTATGAATTGCCCTTCAAAAGGAAAATAAAACAGTCATAAAAGCCAAAAAACTTGATTTCTATTAAGTTTCACTTGTAAGTATAATCACTAACCCTTTCCAAGGAAAAGGGAGACCTTATATAGTTTCTCTAGCTAGTTTTCATGCCCTTGTATGGACAAGAGGCTTCAATAATTACATTTTTCAAGAAAATGACAATTTTGACAACTTTCTTAAGCCAAATGACAACTTTTCTTGCTCACAAAGGCATTTTTGACAACCTAGCCTTATCAACTTGCCTAAAAAAGTTAGACATGTTTAGAAACACTAAAAAAATATTTTTCAATGCTCTTGAAGGCATTAGGAGACCTTTTTGGCAATTTTTCACATTTTTGCCAAACATTGTCAACTCAAAGCCTAAAAGGCAAAACTTGATCTCTAGAACCCAAAATGAGATCAAAACCACTAAAATTGACCCAAAACAACCTAAAACAACAAAAACAACCCAACACAAGACTTTTCAAACCTAAAAGCATTAAATACCCAAAAATGGGAGTTTTACTTAACTAAGTGCTCCTGCACCAATGGTAATCATAATTCTAAACATTTAATGTATGTTCTTTTGAGGATGTGTTCAAATACCTGATGTTTTCACTAGTTTGGATACAAATAAGACACACCAAGTAGACTCTATATTCAAGGGTCATCAACAATATCAGAAGCCACAACTCGATACTCCTTCAGCTTAAACAGTCGTGTTACCCCAAAGGGACGCTCATTTTTTTGCCTTTTTCCAAAAATTAACCCAAAGTGAATATATCCTCAATTGGGTAGTTATCTTGGGAGATGTATGGTGAGTGATATTGGGGGCAGATTCTTTCTCACCCTTGCACTATGATATTGCCAATGTATGGCAACTAACTCAGCTTAAGGTTTGTACTTCTATGGTTCGTAATAAGGGTTCCATTCGGCATGAAAAATGATAAACTCAATTAAGAGGCTTCCCAGCCTTTAGAACAAATTATTTTCACATCTAAAGGATAGTTGGGGAAGGCTATCAAATACAAACTTTCATTGGAGGGTATTTTCTTCAGCTTCCATATTTGATTATAGTGGGTTGGTAAAATTGGCTTTAGTTGTTTCCCACTTGGGTCGTACCCTTCTCACTAGCCCCCTTAAGGAATTCTGGAAGATAGGCCCTCCAAAGAATGGGTTTGGCTTTTTGGTCACCCAATTAAGGGGAGAGCATATACATACCACTTAAGACAAAGAATACAATGTTCTTTTTAACCTTTCAAAAAAATGATTATCTAAGTCCTAATTGGAGATGTTACTTCAATCAAACATGGTGTTTGTTTTAGTCCCACATAGAAATTGTTTTCTGACTAGGAAAGTAAAATACTGGTCAACAAAATGAAAATACTGTTAGTTCCCAAAGACAACTGAGAGGGGGGGTGAATCGGTTGTCCAATAAATTCAACCAAAATTAACTTAACCAAAACTTAATGCTTAATGTCAGTAAACCAAAATTTATGTTGGTAGACAGTTTTATCAG